>NC_086220.1:4996772-5146772 GCF_035770615.1 Melospiza melodia melodia | reverse complement strand
GGGCTGGGGGGACCTTAAAGCTCATCCACCTTCCACTCCCCCAGGTTGTTTCCAACCTGGTCTGGGACATTCCAGGGTTGGGGCAGCCACAGGATTCACAGAATAACAGAATTCACAGAATTCACAGAATTCACAGAATTCACAGAATTCACAGAATTCTCAGAATTCCCAGAATCACTGAGTTGGAAGAGACCTTCAAGACCATCGAGTCCAACCCAGCCCCAACACCTCAACTCAACCCTGGCACCCAGTGCCACATCCAGGCTTTGTTAAACACCCCCAGGGATGTTTAACAGAACATTCCAGAACTTTAAATCATGAGAAACAACTCAATTTTGGGCCTTTTGCTGTTCATATTTACTGCTGAAGGCATCTGCAGATGGCGAATTGAGGTGACCCCCAGAGTCACCACTGAGATCCAAAGTTCTGTTCCATAACTTGCCCTGAATCCAAAGGAAAGCAGTCCCAGGTGCACCCTGTGCCTCCTGGCAATATTCCAGCTGTACCTGCTGGGTCCCATCCAGGGCCTGGATAAATCATCCCAACAAATCCAAACCAGGAGCCAAGTGCCACCTCCGTGCAGACCGGGAGAACGAGACCATTCAGTGGCACAAACTCCCCTTTTCTAACCCTGCCAGACTCAGGGAATTCATTCCCAATGACCAGCCAGAGCTGTGCACGTTTGTTATCATGACTCTAATGAGATAAAGTGTGAGCTTCTGTTTAATTAGAAACCAGCTCACACTGGTGACCAAAAATACCTTAAAAACACCTCCTAGCACTTCCCAGCTGAGCTCATCACGGCTTAAAGCTGGAATGGCATCAAGGAAATGATCTGCAGGTCAAATATTAAAGATTTCGAGGCAAATAAATGTATTTTTTAAGCCATCCTAGCAAAGACAGTGGATATATATCCCTGTGGATAGACATCCAGGCAATCTGAGATCACATTCCTTCAGTTTAGCATGGGGCTTAATAAAAAACAGGCTTCAAAATGTTCATTTGGGGGGTATTTTAAAAAGAATTTAAATGTGTTTGTCAAGAAAAAATGGACTAATATTTTCCTTAACACATCCAACCTGTTTTATTTATTTAAATGTGTATTACCTTTTTCTAAGAAATTAAAAAAACAGATCTGAGATTTGCAGAGCATCCAGAGCCAGAAATTACTCATGTACTCAGCTACTGATCCAAAAATCCTCCTGCTCTGCATAGCCCTGAGGAGAAGAATGCTTCAAAAACCCTCCCTGGGATGAAATCTCTGATGGAACAGCTGAGAGATCACAAAAAAAAAAAAAAAAACCAAAACAAACAAACATTATTTCAATGCAAGCAAGAAATTCTTCAAAGGTGACAAGCAGCCACACACCTGAATTTAAGTGGCTGCTTCAAAAAAATAAATAAATAAACCAAATAAAAACACTTAAACCCATCAGCTGCTGGCAAAGGGTATCCTCAGCCCCCTCTGACTGTGCTGGGTCAGTGTGAGAAATGTCACGAGGAGTTTTTGGATTTTTGTTCAGATTCCTTGATGAAATCCAGGAACCCTCACAGCTGGATTCCCAATTCTTTTCCTGGTGTGTCCCAGAGCAGAACAATAATTTTTTTCCCCAAATACCATTTACCAAGCACAGCCCTGAACCTTTAACAGTGACTCCTTCCTCAAGGGGCTGCTTCAAACCAGCCCCGAGCACAGGGACCCCTCAGTAATCCCAAAAAAATTGGGTTTGGGTCAGGGAGGGACAATTCCCTGTTAAATCCACCCTGTGGACAAGCAGCCAGTGCTGGAACGAGACCTCTGCCTCTCCCTCCATGGGCAAAGCAATGTTTGGACACAAGGCAAGTCTGAAATTGCCTCCAGCCTCTTTAGGAAAGGTAAAAAAAAATTAAAAGCACAAAAAAAAAACAAACCCTCTCCAGGGGCCAGCATTCCTGCTTGATGCCTGAGCATCAAATAAAGGATGGTTGCAGGCCCTGACAGGCACGGAGCAGAGCTCAGGTCTGGGGTTCTGCACAGAGCTGAGGGTTCTGGTGTCTGCAGAGACATTTCTGTCACAGCAGGGACGCAGCAGTGGGGACAGGCTCGGGGAGGGGTGGGATGAGGGCCCTGAGAGAGAGCCCAGGGCAGGGCAGGGCAGGGGGCCTGGAGAAGAGCCCAGGGCTTCAAACAGAGCAGCGGGCACAGTGAGAGGGACCCTGGGCAGTGCCAGCCCTGGGCAGGGCAGGAACACTGCAGTTGTGCCCAGGGCCAGTCACTGAACCAACCAGTGACCAACCAGTTACCAACCAGTGACCAACCAGTGACCAACTGGTGACCAACCACTGACCAACAACTGACTGACCAGTGACCGACCAGTAACCATCCAGTGACCGTCCACTGACCAACCAGTGACTAATCAATAACCAACCAGTGACCAACTGGCGACCAATCAGTGACCAACTGGCGACCAATCAGTGATTAACCAGTGACCAACCAGTGACCAACTGGTAACCAACAGGTGATCAACTAGTGACCAACCAGTAACAAACCAGTGACCAACCTGGGGCCAAACACTGACCATCCAGTGACCATTAAGTGACCAACCAGTGACCAACCAGCGGCTAACTGGTGACCAACCAATAACCAACCACTGACCAACCAATAACCAACCAGTGACAAACCAATGACCAACCACTGACCATCCAGTGACCAACCAGTGACCAGCCATTGACCAACCACTGACCAACCATCGACCATCCAGTGACCAACCAGTGACCAGCCATTGACCAACCACTGACCAACCATCGACCAACCAGTGACCACCCAGTGACCACCCAGTAACTAACGAGTGACTAACCGGTGACCAATCAGTGCTCAACCAGTGACCAACCAATGACCAATTAATGACCAACAGGTGACCAACCATTGACTAAACACTGACCAACAGGTTGATCCACCAGTGACCAAGCAGTGACCAACCAATGACCAACCAGTAACTAACCAGTGACCAACAGGTGACCAAGCAGTGACCAGCCAGTGGCAAGGTGGGAAAACGAGGGGCAGAGGAGCAAAACTGCCCTGGGCTGATGGTGTGAAAGGGCAGGAGGCTCCTGGCTCTCCTGTGAGCTCTGCAAGCTCAGTCACTCTCTCCTCACGGGGAGGCTCCGAGCGTGGGCAGGATGTGGTTCCACACCTCTGTCAGCGCCCCAGGGCTCGGAAACCCTGCACAGAGCAGAGCTTGAGGGTGGCTCAGATTCCCCCAGGAGTGCTCCAGACCCTCGGGGTCTCCACCCAGGAGTTTCCCTGGTGCAAACCTGGTGCAGGCAGCAGCAGCTTCGTGCGCTGCTCCATCACCCGCAGCAGGGACGTGGGGCTGAGCTGCAGGACGGGGTGCTGCAAGAATGGTGCTCCCACACCCAAACCAGCCCGACCTGAGCTGTCTGCAAGGTGCTGAATCATCCCTGGGGCTGCAGGAAACCCCAGAGCCCTCCTGAGCTGCTCAGCCCACACCCGTGGGGGCACGGCTGGGGGAACCCAAGCGGTTGGGTCACGGCGGAGGAGCTCACTGAAATTACAGCCTTGGCTTTCCAAAAGCTTTGTAAGATTTTCCTCTCTGAGCCTTCTGAGCTCATCCACGGGCAAGGAGAGCTGCAAATACGGCCCTGCTCTGGTGTCACAGGGAGGATGCTTGGGAAGATGAGCAGAACGCTGATCTCACACCCAAAACCAGAGAAATGTCCAACATGAGCAGGTCCTGGAAGGTGTCCCTGCCCATGGTCTTCAAGTCCCTTCCAGCCCAAACCATCCTGTGAGACTACAATGCCTTTATTTTTCATGGGTTTTTGGTTGCTTTTGGGTTTGGTTTTTATTTTCTCTCCTAAAAGTCCATTTGGAAGATCCCATTCCTCCCCCCAGCAGATGTGTCAGTCTTACACCCACACCTGGAGTTTAAGGGAAGGGGCTCAGAACTGTAAAATGAATCCCTCAAAATGCATTAAATTAAAAAGGATCATGGCACAAGAAGTTACTTCTTTGCCCAGGGGAAGAATAACCCACGGAGCCCCTGCAGGTCTCAGCTTTTGCTTTGTGAGTTGATCAGGAGCCTCATTAAGCTCCTCAAAGTCACCACCAGTGATGAATTGGAGTGAAATTAGCCCAGCATTTATCCTGGGAATTCCTCTCAGCCCCAGACTAAGAGATAACACTGGTTTTATCTGGATAACACTGCTGCTCCTATTTATGGGGCACTACAGACAGGGAGTTTCAGCCAAAAAGCTTTGCTGCAGATTTCAGCCAAAAACTCTGCTGGTTTTTTAGAATCAGCATTTCCAGGAACATGAAAAAATTGGTGGTTCAAAAAGTGCTGCCACAACCCTGCAGGGTCCTCAGAGACACTCAGACACTAAGCCCAGGACTCAGCACAGGGCCTGGCTAAGCCTGACCTGCTAAACCCAGGCTGCAGAACCCCCCAGGCATTTCTGCACCTGGCTCATCTTTAAGCGTCAATTTCTCACATAAAAATAGAAAATAGTCTTGATTTAAAGATTGCCAACAGTGGCAGAAGCAGCAGCTCTCACTGAGGATGTTCTGGTGATCGATTCCTTCTCTGCTAAGATTCAGTTCCCTTTTTTTGAGGCTTTTTTTTTTTTTTTTTTGTCTGGCTTCAGTGCCCAGACTGCTAAAATTCAATCCCAGATGTTTTTATTGTTGGTTTTGCTCTTTGAGGAGAAATACCCCAACTCCCACAGCCCAAGGACAGATCTCTGTGGGTCCTCCCTAAACCCAACAATTTTTGTAATTCACCTACAATTGCTGCTGGAAATCTGCTTGGGGTAAGAGAAACACATCCTGCATTTCAGACTTGCACAAAGCAAAGCATGGGGAATTCTTGGAAACCTGCTCCTTTTCAGTCACATTTCTCTGCCTCTCACACAAAGCCTCAGGCAGCAGCTGGGGCTGTGGTGTGCACAGACCAACTGTGACACTCCTGGATGGGTTTGGATGAGCAGTAATGGTCAGAAACCAGAAACCAACACAATTTTCTCTGGTCATGGAGAGCCCACGGTGCTGAAGGTCAAACAAAAAAAAAACCAAAACAAAAACCAAACATAATAATACAAAGAAATATTTCTGTTCTTTGCAAAGCATTTGATATTCGTGTATCCACATCTGGCTGGCTGCCAGTGGCAAAATTTGTATTTTTTGTTCTGGAGCACCAAGATTTTTTAAATTATGTTTTTAAATGGAGGATGATCCATTCCAGCTCCTGGACCCCCCACCAACCCCACCCTGGCCATCCCTGCAGCGCTGCCCAGATTTCTCCCCCATCCTTCATCTCCCAAATCCCTCACTCTCACACAACCATGGAATGTGCTGAGCTGGAAGGGACCCACAGGGATGATCAATCCCAACCCCAAACCCTGCCAGAGCCCCCAGCAAGCCCAGCCTGGGCATCCCTGGAGCTCTGGCAGCCTCGGGGCCGTGCCCATTGCCTGGGCAGCCTGGGCAGTGCCAGCACCCTCTGGGGGAAGAGCCTTGCCCTGAGCTCCAGCCTGAGCTGCCCTGGCCCAGCCCCAGCCGTGCCCTGGCTGCTGTCCCTGTACCAGAGCAGGGATGGGAGCTGCCCCTCGGGAGGAGCTGCAGATCCCTGAGCTCTGCCCTCAGTGTGCTCTGCTCCAGCTGCACACACCAAGAGCCCTCAGCTGCTCCAGACCCTTCCCCATCCCCTTGTCCCACTTTTGGACACTTTCTAAACACATTTAGATCCTTCTTACATCCCAAAATCCCCTGAGCACTGGAGAGAGGCCAGCCCAGCCCAAAGCAGAGCAGGACAATCCCTCCCTTGAGCAGCCCTGGCTCTGGGATCACAGCACACAAAGCCCAGCCCCAGAGCAACCCCAGCCCCACTGGGAGCTCCCCAGGGACACTCAGTGGCCATGCACAGCAGAGATCTCCTGGAGGGAGGATTGGCTGTGGCAGAGATAAAGAAAACTGCCCCAAGAACAGCAGAGAACTGCCCCAGCTCTGACAGGTGGGGACAGAATAAAACACACAACCCCAGACACATCTTCCAACCTAAGACACTTCTCTGCTCATTTTCCCCTCCTTCTTTCCCATCCCTGGAAGAGCTGCTGGGATTTTCCCCCAGCGTGGGGGGCTGGGGAGTTGGGCTGCCCTTTGTGCAGCCTGGTCTGGTTCCCTGCAGTTCTGCAGGGCTGGGCCAGCATTTGGGAAGCTGGGAGGGAGCAGGGCTGGTGGCAGCTCCATCTGCCCGGCAGATCTGTGGTAGACAGGGACAGGCGCTCCGGAAGATCACGCGATGTCACGGAAAGGCAGGACCCCCTGTTCCCCTAAGATAAGAGATTACCCTAGGAGTGTGGCCCCACTAACAGTAGTGCTAGTAACTTTCCATTCCTTACCCAGTAATTTTCCATTCCTTACTAACCATAGATAATAAGGACAGACCCCCTTTTGACGTGGAGAACCCCTTAGACTATAAAACCCCACGAGAAGAAGTAATAAACGCCTTTGACCGTCCACCACATTGGTGTCCGCGTGTGTCATTGGCCCGAGCAACCCTGGGGAGTTTTGGGTCGCCGTGCTGATCCTCAGAACCAGGTCGCCTCGCCTTGCACCAGAAGGCAACACAGATCCAGCAGAGATCACGTGTGGCATTCACATTCTCTGAAAAATCCCTTCGCCCAGGATTTTTCTCCTGGGAAGCTGAGAAGCCTCAGGGAAAAGGAAAACAATTCTGATCTCATTTGCTTCTCCTGTGCTGTGCTCATGTGGAATGTGTTTGGAGATTGTTTACCCACAGGTGATTGTCCCATTGGATTCTGCTGGGAGTTGTTTTCGCTCTTTGGCCAATCAGGGCCAAGCTGTGTCGGGACTCTGGAAAGAGTCACGAGTTTTCATTTTTATATTTTTAGCATTCTGTAAGTATCCTTTCTGTATTCTTTAGTTTAGTATTCTTTAATATAATATAGTATCATAAAATAAGAAATTATTCTAAGAATACAGAGTCAGATTCATCATTCCTTTCTTTGTCTGGGAGCCCCACAAATACAATAATCAATCATTGAATACAATATTAAATCAATGAATAATTGAGTTGTTTTTATTATATTCAATATTCAATTGAATATTGTATTCCATATTCAATTATTAAATTTGAGCTGTTATTACTGTATGCAATATTCAATTGAATATTGAATATATTTAATATTCAATTATTCATTGAATATTGAATTATTTAACCATAGAATCACAGAATCATTGAATCATAGAATCATAGAATCACAGATATTGTATTCCATATTCAATTATTAAATTTGAGCTGTTATTATTGTATGCAATATTCAATTGAATATTGAATATATTTAATATTCAATTATTCATTGAATATTGAATTATTTAACCATAGAATCACAGAATCATTGAATCATAGAATCATAGAATTACAGAATCATGGAATTATGGAATCATGGAATCATTTGAGTCATGGAATCACCGAATTCTTCAATCATTGAATCATAGAATTATTGAATCATAGAATCACAGAATTATAGAATCATGGAATCATGGAATCACTGAATTCTTCAATCATTGAATAATTTAGTTGTTATTATTATATTCAATATTCAATTGAATACACTAATAAATATTCAATTATTAAATATAAGCTATTATTATTATATTCAATGTTCAACTGTATTTGAATATATTCAATATTGAATTTAATCATGAGTATATTTCATAGTCAATTATTCATTGAATATTGAATTATTGAATCACAGAATCATAGAATTATAGACTCACGGAATCACTGAATTATTGAATTATTAAATAATTGAATCATAGAATTACAGAATCACAGAATTATGGAATCACTGAATTATTAAATCATTGAATAATTGAGTTATTATTATATTCAATATTCAATTGAATATATTCAATCTTAAATTGAATATTGAATATATTTCCTATTCAATTATTCATTGAATATTACTGAATCATAGAATCACAGAATTATAGACTCACGGAATCATGGAATCACTGAATTATTCAATCATTGAATAATTGAGTTATTATTATATTCAATGTTCAATTCAATATTGAATATATTTAATATTTAATTATTCATTGGATATTGAATGATTGAATTATAGAATCACGGAACTATAGAATCACAGAATCATGGAATCACTGAATTATTAAATCATTGAATAACTGAGTTATTATTATATTCAATGTTCAATTCAATATTGAATATATTTAATATTCAATTATTCATTGGATATTGAATGATTGAATCATAGAATCATGGAATTATAGAATCACGGAATCATGGAATCACTGAATTATTCAATCATTGAATAATTGAGTTGTTGTTATTACATTCAATTGTCAATTGAATGTAGCATTCAATATTCAATTATTAAATATGAGCTCTTGTTATTATATTCAGTATTCAATTGAATATTGCGTATCTTAAATATTCAATTGTTCATTGAATATTGAATTACTGAATCATAGAATCACAGAATTATAGACTCACAGAATCACTGAATTATTGAATCATTGAATAATCGAATCACTGTATTATCGAATCATGGAATCACTGAATTATTGAATCACAGAACTACAGAATCATAGAACCATAGAATCACTGAATTACTGAATCATTAAATTATTGAATCCCAGAATCCTGGAATGGTTTGGGGTGAAAGGGACCTTCAGTCCCACCCCATCCCACCCCTGCCATGGAGGGACACCTCCCACCATACCAGGTGCTCCCAGCCCTGTCCAGCCTGGCCTGGCATACCTCCGGAGATGGGGACGGTCTGGTTCCCTTCCCCACGAGGCAATGCAGTGAATAAACTCATCCAAAATGCTCTGTAGCTCTGGGCAGATCTCCTCCACACTTGGAGGCATTTTATTTCCCTGGGGTGTTTCATTTTCGCTCTGAGTGTCATTTCCTTAATGAAGATGAATGAAGGAAACAGCATTTTAAAGAGCCTGACCCCTGTAAACAAAACCAATTCCCCTGTTCTCAGCCTAAGCCTCTGGCACCCTTTTGCCTTGGTAACAATTCTCTTTCTTTTTAGCTGTTTTTGCTGCCTTTGAGGCAGCAATTCCTGAAATGCACAGCAAATCACCTCCAAATCAGCCCAAAAATGACCCTCTGGTCCTTTCCAGTTCAGAGCTAAAGAAATTTACAGAGCAGCACTTGTGATCCCAGGCTCCCACAACCAACAGCAGGATCCTGACAAACCCAAAATGCCCCATGCCCTTGTTATAAGTGAGATTCAGTTTGTGTTGAGTTGGGGTTGAGTTGATGGAGGAGGAGGAGGAGGAGGAGTTTGCTGCCAACTCTGAAAGGCACCTTCACCCCAGGAGGGGAGGAGGTGGCAGCATCCAGACCAACACCCAACGCTCTGACACCCTGAGTGAGGATCCTGCCAGGGGTTTGTGAGCATCACCACAAGACTTTCCAGCCCTTTGGTGGTTTTCCTGTTGTTCTCTGTTGAGTTTTAACTCTTTTTTTTTTTTTTTTTTTTTTTTTTTTTGCCAAGGTTGGGATTAAATGTGAGATGGTATGTCTCATTTGGACTCAGATGTTTGTTAGCACTTATCTCTGTCACAGTCCCACAAACCCTGAGTTCTGCAGCACTTCACTCTCACACACTGAAAATGGAGCCCCATCTCTCTCTACAAGGCCTTTTAGGGATAAACTGTCCAATTAAGAAATGACACCTAAATTATTTTCACTTTCAACCCAATAACCAACCACCCGTGACCCTCAATGGGGACTTTTTGTCCAATTACACAAAACCACCCATACCCATGGAGAAGGAGAAGGAGAAGGAGGAGGAGGAGAAGGGGAGAAGGAGAAGGAGAAGGAGAAGGAGAAGGAGAAGGAGAAGGAGAAGGAGAAGGAGAAGGAGAAGGAGAAGGAGAAGGAGAAGGAGAAGGAGAAGGAGGAGAAGGAGAAGGACCAGCCTCCGTCCCAAATCTCCATCTTGCTCCATACCTATTACTTTATTCTAAACCCCGAACTCTGAGTTTCCCACTCTGTGATATCACACACTTCTATCCAAACTCCACACCCACAATCCCAGTTCTGTCATTCCATTCTGGAAGCTTCTCCACAGCCTCAGGTCAGTGCAGTGCTCTCCTGGGGGTCTGTCCTGGCAGCACAGAAAGTCTGAAATTCTCAATAACCAGGGCTCCAACAGCTCTGCAGAGGTGTGGGCACATCTTCACAGTGCCAGGGCTTGTGGCCATCTCTAGTGTGCTCAGGCTGGGGTTGTCCGGGTGTCCTGGGTGGGGACAGGAGCTGGGCTGGGTGGTCCTGGGGGTCCCTCCCTGCTCAGGACGTGCTGTGCTTGTCTGAGCTGAGTCACTCAGTGTGGCAGCGCTGCCTCACTCTGCTCTGCATCCTCGTGGAGAACAAAACTCCGCCCCAAATCCACCCCTCAGAGGGTCAGAGGAGAAAACCTCATGGGCAACTTCAGAGTTTGGTGCGGCCTCCCCTGCACAATGACTGGTGCCTCAGCTCGGGCTCAGCTTCTGCTTCCCTTTGCCCAGGGCACCACTGAGGGCACAGGGCAGGTTCCCTTTGCTTGGGTACACCAGTGAGGGCACAGGGCAGGTTCCCTTTTCTCAGATGAGGACACAGGGCATGTTCCCCCAGTGAGGGCACCTTCAGGTTCCCTCTGCCCCAGCCTGAGGCCGTTCCCTCTGCTCCTGTCCCTGTTCCCTGGAGCAGAGCCCAACACAGCTCTGACCTGAGCTCTGCCCCATAGAGGACAGGCAGGGTGGGTGTCATGTCAGGGAACCTTCCAGATCAGATTCCCCTGCCATGGACAGGGATTTTCTCTCACATTCAACCCAAACCTCTCCTGGCCCAGCCTGAGGCCGTTCCCTCTGCTCCTGTCCCTGTTCCCTGGGGCACAGCCCGACCCCCCCGGCTGTGCCCTCCTGGCAGGAGCTGTGCAGAGCCACAAGGGCCCCCTGAGCCTCCTTTGCTCCAGGCTGAGCCCCTGCCCAGCTCCCTCAGCCTCTCCTGGGGCTCCATTCCCTTCCCAGCTCCGTTCCCTGCCCTGGATGTGCTCCAGCCCCTCCAAGCCCTGTTTGCAGTGAGGGGCCCAGGAGGAATTAGGTGAGAGTGTGGGAAGGCTGAGTCATCTCCTGCTCCCTGGATAGTGATGAAATGCCTCCCTCCACCTCTGGCTCCTCTTCCCCATAGCTCTGAGCACACACAAGTTTTATATCTCCCCTTGAATTCCCAGAGGGATTCCTCATTCCTTCCCTCAGCCAGTATCTCTCATTAGATGTGACATGCAGAGCTCTGAGGGTCGCTGTCCCCGCACTGAACGTGCTCTGCCACCTCCCACACACCTCCAGGAGAAAGAGCTTGTCCAGAGTTTAATGTGACACTGCAGCCTTAGGGGAAAAGCAAAAAAGAAAAAACGTGGAAAAAATCCAAAAATTCCTCCTGGCTGCCAGGCCAGCATTACAATCAACAAATCACCTCGGCTGTTTCACCTCAGGGTAAAACTTGGAAAGCTCAGTTCCTTTCTATGAATCACCCTCAGCAAACAGCCCCAATTAAGAGATAAAACATTGCTACCACAACAGCAGCTCGGGCAGGGATTTATTTTTAGAAGCTGCTTAAAATAGTGCGTGGTACCTCAATGAAAACCATCCGCTGTGTGCTGGTACGGGCTGATGTCAGAGCAGTGAGACACCCCTGAGGGACACACACTTCACACCCTGCCCAGGCCTCCTACACAGCATCAAGCTGAGAGAAAACACTGAAAAAAACAGGCAAGGAAGCCCAAAACTGGTTTTAACACCTCCCTGGGAGTGTAGTAAGATGCCAGGAGAGAGGGGTCTAAAAGGATGAGTCAAAGCAGATTTTGGAAGTGACAACATTTCCTACTAAAAAGTGAGCAGAAAAGGCTCTTTGTGACTTTAGGGAAGGGTTTTGGGTTCTGAGAGCCAACCCTGGGTCTGAAACAGGATCTGGTGAAAAGTCTGGATTTGAGAGGCCACTGCCAAGGAGATGCCACCGTCCCCATGGGACCAGCAAGGGTCTGGGGACAACTTCTGATTTGACACTTCCAGCACAACCCTCTGCACCTGGGGAGTGGTGGCAAAGCAAAGTCACAGGATCTCAGAATGTTCTGAGCTGGAAGGACCCCAAGGATCACCCAGTCCCACCCCAAACCCTGCCCAGACCCCCCCAACAGCCCCACCCTGGCCATCCCTGCAGCGCTGCCCAAATTTCTCCCCCATCCTTCATCTCCCCCATCCCTCACTCTCACACAATCATGGAATGTGCTGAGCTGGAAGGGACCCACAGGGATGATCAATCCCAAAGCCAAACCCTGCCCAGAGCCCCCAGCAAGCCCAGCCTGGGCATCCCTGGAGCTCTGGCAGCCTCGGGGCCGTGCCCATTGCCTGGGCAGCCTGGGCAGTGCCAGCACCCTCTGGGGGAAGAGCCTTGCCCTGAGCTCCAGCCTGAGCTGCCCTGGCCACTCTGTGCCCACCCTGCACCTCCTTGTGCCCTTTTGGAGTTGGCAGCCATGGGTTCAGGACAGGACTGAATCCCAGCGAGGTCAGATGTGAAGGATACAGAACACCAGAGCTTTGTGGCACTGAAACCAATATGACAAAAAGAGCAGAATCAAAACCTGAAGTCTCCCTGTGTCCCACTGGGGAGGCCCCACTTTGAGTGCTGAGAGCTGTCCTGGGCCCCTGGTGACAGGGACATGGAGGGGCTGGAGCACGTTCAGGGCAGGGAACGGAGCTGGGAAGGGGCTGGAGCCCCAGGAGCGACTGAGGGAGCTGGGCAGGGGCTCAGCCTGGAGCAAAGGAGGCTCAGTGGGGACCTGGAGCTGCAGAGGAAAACTCCCCCCTTGTGCAGGATCCCTGCTGCAGCAGAGCCACAGCTGGCACTGCAGGAGGGCTGAGCCCCCATGGGATGGGGCTGTGCCACCAGCCTGAGCCACAGCGTGCCAGGGCCTGCTCTCACTCTGGCAGGGTTTGTTTGTACCATTGCATTTGTATTTTTAATTTCCCTGGTAAAGAACTGTTATTCCTATTTCCGTATCTTTGCCTGAGAGCCCCTTTATTTCAAAATTATAATAATTCAGAGGGAGGGGGTTTGCATTTTCCATTTTAGGTGAGGCTGCTGCCTTCCTCAGCAGACACCTGGCTGTTCAAACCGAGACAAGAAAAGTCAGGGACATAAACAAGTGAGCAAAGAGGCAGCTCTGGGTGAGACACACATGTGGAAAATTACATGTGTTGGGACAGAGGGAAAAAGCCTCATGTGGGATGGGGCAGCAGAGCAGGAGCAGAACCAGGCTGCTGCCAGAGGAGAGATTTGGTACAATCCTCAAAAAAAAAAAAAAAAACCTCCAAAAAACCACATTTGAAGACACCCAGGGAGAGCTGGGTCACCTCCACACGGGAATGAGGACAGTAGATGGATTTCCTGACAATGAAAGATGCAAGAGAAGATGGAGAATTAATGGCTCCAAATGCTGGGTGCAGCATAATTCTCCCTAAAAGCCCAACCAGGCAGAGATTTTTACACTGCTCAGGTGAAAGAACTCGAAAATATCACTAAAACTCACAGAGGTTTTCAACAAAACTCCTTAGATCTGTTTTTATTCCACACAAATAAAAGCCAGGTGGCCAAATTAATCCTAATTAAGCTGATTAGGTTTATTGCAGGGCTAAGAATCATTCACTGGTAACATAAGGGGTTTTTTTCCCCTCTCTCCAAGAGAATTCCCTTTGTGCATCTGCTTTTAACACCACCCTGATGAGAGCACATCCCAATATAATTCCATTATGCCTGGGAGAGGTTTCATCCATCCCCTGAAATTCAGGGAATGAATACAAAACCATGCACATTATGTACTCTCTGCAGGGATATTTCAAGCTTTTCCCCTCAAAGTAAATCAGTTTTATGTCATTAAAGCCCTTGAAAATATCAAGCTGCAAGGCTTTGCTCCCAGAACTTCGTTTCCTCTCAATTTCTTGTGACTTTGGGGAAGGCAGGTCGCAGAAATTGGCATTTCCCACTCGAGCTCAGCCCTGGAGCCAACTCTGGTGCCTCAGTTTCCCTCAAATATGGGCATGGCATATCAGAGGTGCTGAAAATCCCAACTCATAATCATTTCTAGGAAGTCTGACATGAAAAACAAGCAGATATTTATTTTTTTGTTTGTTTAAATTAAACTTCCAGAACCATTGGATGGCACAGAGAAAGCCGAAAACCAAGAATGCCCTGACAAACACAAGAGCAAAGCCTGGATTTAGACTCCTCCTGAGGGAAAAACAAGGAATTAATTCATTTTATTTGCACCTGATCACCTTTGGGACCCTGGATTTGTTTTCATTTCTTATTTGCTAAACCCTGACAGTCACAGGGACACCAGCAGTGGCTGCCCGCTGGATTTTGTCCCTGGGGATAGCCTGTGGCTCTGCCCCTTTACATTATAAATATAAATCTGCTCTGTAATAAACCCTTTATTCCTCAGAAAGTCATAAACCCTGGAATTCTTGCCATCTCCACCAAAATGAACCCGTGCAGATACAGGTACGATCACACAGTGCTGGAAAGAGGGTAAAATTCCAAGGGTTTGGAGCATCCAGACCTGGTTGAAATGCATGAAATAAACTCAATTTGCATTAAATAAACCCAGTTTGCATTTCTGCCCTCGGGGTCTCGGCCCCAAACTCTCCCTGAGGAACGAGGGGGAGCCAAAGGCAGCTCTGAGGGGTCCATGGCAGGTGGGGAGCGAAGGAAAAGCCAAAACTGCCCAAACCCACGGGGAAAAGCTGAATTGCTGATTTTCTAGGAATGGTTTGGGTTGGAAGGGAAATTAAATCAATTTCCAGTTCCAATCCAGGAACACCTTCAGGCTGCTCAGCCTGGCCAGGGATGGAGCAGCCACAGCAGCTCTGGCAATTCCAGCCCAGCTCCTCCCCACCCTGCCCAGGAGCAATTCCTAATTCCCAAAATCCATCCAAGCCCCAAATCACACTTTCTTCCCTGTCACACCCCAAACCCTGCACAGAACCAGGCCCTGACACCACAAATAATCTGATTTTTCATTAAAAACATTCCAGTCCCCTCTTTGCGACACAAATCCCACTCTCCCAGGGAACAATTCCTAATTCCCAAAACCCAACCAAGCCCCAAATCACACTTTCTTCTTTTTCCCTTTCCCTGCACAGAACCAGGCCCTGACACCACAAATATCCTGATTTTTCATTACAAACTTTCTAAGCTGATGGAATCCTCTCTTTGGGACAGAAATCCGATTCTCCCAGGGAACAATTCCTTCCCAAAACCAAACCAAGCCCCAAATCACAGTTTCTTCTGTGTCAGACTCCAAGCCCTGTACAAACCAGCTTTACTCAGGCCCTGACCACAAATATTCTGATTTTTCATTACAAATGTCCTAAGCTGATGGAATCCCCTCTGTGGGACACAAATCCCACCCTCACAGGGAACAATTTCTAATTCCCAAAACGCAACCAACCCCCAAAATCACTTTCTTACCTTTCTCATTCCAAACTCTGCACCAGGCCCTGACACCACAAATAATCTGATTTTTAATTACAAACATTCAAATCTCCTCTGTGGGACACAAATCCCACCAGCCTGAGGAGCTGTGCTCCATTTTGGACCTTTTGCAAGGAAAATTAGGCATTTTCAGAGGGTCCCCAGGTTGTCCTGAGCTGGAAGGGACCCACCAGGACCATCAAATCCAATTCCACAAAGCCCAAGGGCAAATGGGAGCTCCAGCACAGGCTGGAACCTTTAAAATGCATTTGGAAGATGGAAAAGAAGATTTTTCTTACTAAAATTGCTGCAGATACCAGGCTGGGACAGGCTGCAGGTGCTTCAGAACCAGGATTAGGAGTCGAAATGGTCTTGATAAATTGTAGAAATGGTCTGGAAGAAACAAGAGAAAAAGAAAAACACTTCAGGAATGATGGGTGAATTGGTGAGGCAGGAATAATCAATGACATGGCCACCAGGGAGATAAATACAGGCTTGAAAGGGTGGGGTTTGGAGAATCTCAGGATTTCTAGGAGCTGGACATGAAATGGTGCAATAAAATAAAACCTAACATGAAATAGTGATAGTGAAATAAAATAAACCCCAACATTTGCTGTGATGCAGAGACAAAATGTCCAACAAATAAACAAAGGGAACTTTCCATCTCTTTGGCCCCACTGAGGTGCTGGTGTTGAACAGTTCAATCAAATCAGAGATAAATTCCCAATGAGGACAAGGAGAATGATCTGAGATGGAGGGACAGAGCACAGAGTGGAAATCCAGAGTGGAAAATCAGATTTGTGGCATTGTTATGGTTGGATATTTCAGTGAAATCACAGATAAATTCCCAAGGAGAATGATCTGAAATGGAAGGAGAGACCAAAGACTGGAAATCCAGAGTAGAAAATCAGATTTATGGCATGGTTATGGTTGGACATTTCCCTCAAACCACAGGTAAATTCCCAAGCAGAATGATCAGAAACGGGTGGGGAGAGCAAAGACTGGAAATCCAGAGAAGAAAATCAGATTTTTGGCCTCATTTTGGTTGGAAAAGCCCTCCAGGACCATTCAGGCCAACCCCAAACCAGCTCCACCATGGCCACCACCAAGTCATGTCCCAAAATGTCACACCCAGGGGTTTGTTGGACATTTCCAGGGAGGAGGTCTTACATTCCCAGTGTGGGGATTGATTTGGAGTGAAGACCACAGGGAGGCATCAGCCTGGCCTTCAAACCCAAGGGACACAACACAAAGGAGAAATCACCTGTAGGGTTTGTCAGGGGAGTCGTTGTTGGGGAAGATGAAACAGGAAAGCCTTATAAATATGATTGCCTGGCAAAAGATTTTGAGAATATGGAAACTCTAAGTGAGATTGAAATGAAAGCAAGCTTTGAGATCCCTCAGTTACTGAACAACTGGAAAACAATGGCATGGCCAGCTGAAGGTGATCCCCTTTGGATCAAACAATCCCCTCTGCTTGCAGACAGGCCCAAGGCTCAGAGCAGACCCTGCCAGCTTGGCAGAAGGGCCCAAAGAGGAGTTTTTGGGGTTTAAAATGTAACCCAGTGTGGTCATGTAATGATTCTTATAGTAAATATAGTATAGATATAGATATAGATATAGATATAGATATAGATGATATAGATATAGATATAGATATAGATATAGATATAGACATATACATACACACACATACACAATAAATATATATATATAAAATACATTACTTATATATATTATACTTATATATATACATATATATAAGTATAATATATATAAGTAAAATATAGTACAATACCATACCATACCATATCATATCATATCAGTATATATATATAAAAGTAACTCTAGTTCTTATAGTACGTAATAGTTAGATACATATAGTATGTAAATGTTATATACTCATCGTATAGTATGGAAATGCTGTAGGATTTGTATCTTGTACTATATTGGTTAGTGAGAATTAGAATATTCAGCAGAGAAGAAGATTTATGGTGTTATAATGGGAACTTTGCACTTTTCCCTCTTACTTTTATTCTTTGCTGTCTCATCCTCTTTACCACACTCTTGCCTTCTTCCTCTTTACCATTTTTCTTTACCTCTTTTCCCCTTTTGCTTTTATTCTTTCTCTCTCTCTCTCTCTCTTTGGGGCCCCTCTTTGGGGCCTGCTCTGAGCTGTGGCTGGCAGCTCCCAGCAGGGCCCTGCACCCAGGCCCTTTGCAATAACCCACAAGTTCCAGCCCTGGCTGCAGAGATCTCTGCTCTCTGTCCATCCCCACCATCCTATCCCCCATCTCACCTACAGTCACAGCCCTAAATTGCACCAAACACCCCAGGCTGGACACCAGCAGGAGTTTCCTGAGGGGAAATTCAAGAATTCAAGGGCTCTCCAACACCTGGATGAAGGAATTTAAGGCACAGCCCACCAGGAAGTGGCTTTACCTCTCACTCCCAAATTTTTTTCTTTCCAAGGGTAGAAAAACCCCTCAGGAAGCAACTCAGTGGCTCAATTACACAAGTTAATTAACCAAATTAATAGCTCCTCCAGCACATCACCCACACAGGCAGAGGGATCTGTCTGCACAGGGGAAAGAAGTAAAATTTCATCAATTTTGTGGAGAAGAAACAGAGATTGAAGAGACCAAGATGTGCCAACAGCACCCAGAGGGTGAGGCTCAATGGAGGGGGAGTCCTGTCCAGTAAAATAATCCAAAAAATTACACTTTTAATTAGAGAAAAATTAAAACTATTCAACTCAAACATCTGCAGGTGCCCTTCACGTGACAGGATCTCAAAGCAGATTTATTTTTGCACCAATCTGCCTTCCCACAGAGCAGCAAACCCTTCCTTTGCAGGTGGAAGGCTCAGCAGAGCTGCTCTGATTCCTCAGCAGGAACCGGGCTGGGGCAGGGGGCTCCTGAGAGCCTGCCAGGATTTTCAGCAATTCCATAAAGCTTAAAAATAGAACCAGAACCAGGCTCTGCTCCCCCAGAGGCTCCCTGCTCTGTTTGGGGACAGTTTAAGCTGGGCTTGTCACAAACAAAATCTTCAGTGAGCACAGCTGCGAACAGGAAGGTTCTGGGATTTTCCCAGGGATCTCAAGACATCAAAAGGAACCTCCCAACATCAACCTGGGCACAGAGAGGCTGCCCCTGGAGCCCTGGCAGTGCCCAAGGCCAGGCTGGGCATTGGGGCTGGCAGCACCTGGCACAGTGGCAGGTGTCCCTGGGCTGCAATCAGCTGCCATTGAAGATCCCTTCCCACCCAAACCACTCTGGCATTCACATTCCTGAACCAAGGATGGAAACCAGCACCAAAACCCATTGCAGCAAATGGAGAAAGGAAAGGAAAGAATGATTTCCTGGCTGGTTCCAGGTGCCCCCAGTGCCATTTCCCACAGGGGGTTTGTAGCCTGGCAAGGCCTGGTTAGAGAGGTTTGGGCTGTGCCAGGGTGCCCAGAGCAGCTGTGGCTGCCCCTGGAGCCCTGGCAGTGCCCAAGGCCAGGCTGGAGCACCTGGCACAGTGGGAGGTGTCCCTGCCTTGGCAAGGGTGGCACTGGGTGGGATTTCAAATCCCTTCCAGCCATAATTCCGTAATTCTATGATTCTCCATCCTGTGGTTTGAGTTTTGCCTCACTTCCAGCGATGGAGCAGCTCTGGGAATTCCATCCCAGCCCCTCCCCACCCTTCCAGGGAACAATTCCTAATTCCCAAAACCCAACCAACACCCACATCACAGCTTCTTCCCTGTCACACTCCAAACTCTGCACAGAACCACGCCCTGACACCACAAATAATCTGATTTTTCATTGCAAACATTCCAATCCCTCTTTGGGACAGAAATCCCACCAGACTGAGGACCTGTGCTCCATTTTGGACCTTCTGGACGTTTTTGCAGGGAACATGAAGCATTTCCAGGGTGCCCCCAGGTTGCTGTTGGGTTGCTGTGCCCAAGAGCCCCATGACCTCTCCAGGCCTCCCCAGCAACAACAGGATCTGGAATATTCATGTTTGCCTTGGAAAATATTTTCAATATTTTAAAATACTTTCAATATTTCAAAATATCAGTATTATTTTCTGAAAATATCAATGTCTTCCTGAAAATCTGGAGGGGAATCAGGACTGGGCTGCTCTGCCCACCAGGAGCAGCCCCACCAGGGGAGGGGAAGGGAGTTTGGGGTTGGAATCTGTGGGCAGAGCAGTGGAGATGCCAAAAACTCCTCTGGGCAACCCCAGCCTGGTGGGGAGGAGGAATTCATTCCCCTGCTGCCCAGGGAATGGGAAAAAAGGGAAGGGAAGGTTTGGGAAGGGAAGGTTTGGGAAGGAAAGGAAAGGAAAGGAAAGGAAAGGAAAGGAAAGGAAAGGAAAGGAAAGGAAAGGAAAGGAAAGGAAAGGAAAGGAAAGGAAAGGAAAGGAAAGGAAAGGAAAGGAAAGGAAAGGAAAGGAAAGGAAAGGAAAGGAAAAGGAAAGGAAAGGAAAGGAAAGGAAAGGAAAGGAAAGGAAAGGAAAGGAAAGGAAAGGAAAGGAAAGGAAAGGAAAGGAAAGGAAAGGAAAGGAAAGGAAAGGAAAGGAAAGGAAAGGAAAGGAAAGGAAAGGAAAGGAAAGGAAAGGAAAGGAAAAAGGAAAGGAAAGGTCCTGAACCATTCCATGATTCCATGATCACCAAGCCCTCGCTGCCACCTGGCTGTGGAGAGCTGGGAGAACTCAGTGCCAGAAGAGGCTTTTATCACAAGGGAATTTTCATTTTAATAACAAAAAAAAAAAAAAAAAAAAAAGAAAAACCAAAAACAAAAAACAAAAAGCCACTAAATCAGCATCCCCCTTGAGCAGCACAGTGAGAGCTTTCCTGGCTGCAGCAGGAATTTCTACCCCATCCCACCCTGGTTGCTGAGGCTTCCCCAGCCACAAACACTGATGGAAATGACTGCTGGCCTTGCTGATGGACAACATCCCAACATTTCCTTCTGCATTTCTCTGGCAAGTGGAGCTCCAGCCTGGTTCAGGAGCACCCTGAGAAGCCGCAGCCAGGCTCCTGTGGCTCAGCTCCAGCTTAACTGGGAGCCATCAGCCCCTCCTGGCCTTGGAACAAAGAATTTTACGTTAAAAGGGGAAAAAAAAAATTAAAAAAAAAAGAGCAGTGCAGGCACTGGAGATGAAGCAGCTTTAGAACATCTTTCTTTTATCAGGGCAGCTTCCACCTCCAGGCTGGAGTTAGAAATTCATTTCCCAGACACAGATACAAACTCCCAAAAATTCCTCTCTTCCTCCCCGAGCCAGGGCAGGGTGGCAGCTCCTGGGAGCTCCTCCAGCCCTTCTGGGGCTGCTGGCACTGCCAGAGCCAATGTCCAGCCTGGCCTGGAACTGGGGAAAGGGGGATGAGGATCCCCTGAAAGGGGGGTCAGGACACCCCTGGAGTTGCCAATTCCATGGATCCCTGCAGAGCTGGGAGCTGCTGCTCTGAGGAGCCACAGCACAGAATCTCAGAATTGTTTGGGTTTTAAAGGAAGGGACTTTGAAACTCATCTTGTTCCATGGGCAGGGACACCTCCCCTGGTGGCTCTGGTGGCTCCAGTGTCCAGCCTGGCCTGGGACAGCCCCAGGGATGCAGGGGCAGCCACAGCTGCTGCTGTGCCCTGCAGGGAGCTGACAGTTGGGGTTGCATGCTGCCCTTCAGCCCAGCTTTGACACAGAGAGCACCTTGTGCTCTCCTTCCCTCACTGAACCTGCCTGGAACCTCAGCATTGCCCTGGCACTGAGGGACCTGGGGAGGATCTGCAGCCTGACAGGGCCAGAGGTGGAGATTTGGAGGAGAATCCAGAGCAATTCCCTTTTCCCAGGGCTCAGTCCTAATTCCAGAGCAGCACAAACTGCTGGGTTGAATTTTCCCTTCTCATCCCTGCAGCACCTTCAGCTCCAGGGGAGAGCTCAGCTGTGCCTGGCCTGGCTCCATCCATGGACATTGGGCTCCCTGGACTCTTGAGAAGGGTTCTGGCTTGTCCCAGATTGCAAGGCAAAATGGATTCTATGGTACTCTATTTACCATCTGTTAGAGCTGGGGCAGTTGTCTCCTGTTCATGGGCAGTTTTAATTATCTCTTCCACCCACTCCTCCCTTGGGAGGGGACACCTGCTGATAACAGCTATGAATTTCCCTGCATGGCTGATAAGAACTACAGCATCCCATTGGGAGATGGGAGCCCAGAGGGAGGAGCCAAGCATTCCTACCCAGATAGAATCTGGAGATTCTGCAACACCAGCACGGCTTCTGCACTGGATTGCCCAGAGGAACAGCAGCTGCCTCTGCCCCTGGATCTTCAGAGGCAGAGACTGCACCTTTCTCCAGGATCCCTGCTCCAGCAGAACCAGCCCTGACACTGCAGGAGGGCTGAGCCACAATTCCAATGGCACTGCTGCCAACAGCCTGACCCACAGGGTGTCAGGTTGGGTTCTGACTCTGACACTGTTGGTTTAGTTCACTGCATTGTTTATTTTATCCTTTTATTTTCCTCCCTATTAAAGAACTGTTTATTTCCTGCTCCCATATTTTTTTGCCCGAGAGCCCTTAATTTAAAATTTATAGCAATTCAGAGGGGTGGGGAGGGTTCACATTCTCCATTTCAGGGGAGGGTCCTGCCCTCCTTAGCAGACACCTGGCTTTCCAAACCATGACATGGCTTTAGCTGGGATCAGGAAATGCCAACAGGATCCGGGTCAGGTGGGAACTTTATGTCCCTTTGTCCAGTGCAGAGTGTCCTGGGATCTCTCTCCTCTTCCCCTCCTTGCCTGGAGCCGCCCCCACGGCTCTCCTGGAGCTGGGCTGGCTGTGTGTGTCCCACCCCAGGCTCAGCCCCTGCATTCCCACATCTCCCGCCCCACACCTCCTGGTTCAACCCCCAAACCTGCCAAGCTTTCATTCCCTGCCTCCTCTCGCTTCAGGGCTTTCCCCTCCTCTGGGCCTGCAGGGAGGGTTTGGGGTTTCTGAGCTGCTGAGAGCCCTGGCAAGGAGCCCACAGGGGGAAATAACTGAGCAGGAAATTCTCACCCTGCACTGGGCCAGGTTTGGGCTGTCCTCACCCTGCCAGCCACGCTGCCTCCCATTCACCCTGGGTGTTTGAACCCTGCAGAGCTTTGGGGTGTTCCTGGGGAGCCCTGCTCCCCTCAGAGCACAGCCCCAGGCTTCTCCATGGCCCCTCCAGCCTGGGAATGGGGAAACCAACAAGAATGCCAGGCTTGCGAAGGGGGATGGAAATAAAGGACCAAGAGAGGTGGGACTGGTCCCACACTGGTGGTCAGCCCATCTTGACACGGGCTTGGTTTAATTCCCTGGAAGATGCATTAATTCCCCTCAGAGCACAGCTCCAGGCTTCTCCATGGCCCCTCCAGCCTGGGAATGGGGAAACCAATGGGAATGCTGGGCTTGGGAAGGGGGCATGGTAATAAAAACCAAGGGAGGGCTCCCAGGAGGAGAGGTTGGGACTGGTCCAGCCTGGTGGTCATGACAAGGCCTTGGTTTAACTCCCTGGAAGATGACAGCAAAGTTCTGCTTAGGCCTGATCCTAATCTTGCCCCTGGTGTTAATTCATCCTGATTCATTGCTCAGAGCACAAGAGGCCGAGCCGGAAATGAGCAAAAAGCATTACTGAGAAAAAAAAATAAATCTCTGATTTCACACTTGGTGGTGTGGGGAGCAAAGCTTTGAGGATGCTGCTCTTGCTGCATCAGAATACATTCACTTTTTTTCATTTTGGCTCATGAAGAGCTCTTTCCCCTCACCTCAGGAGCACTGCACGCAATTAAGCTCAGCAGCAATGGCCCTTTGCAGTTCCTTCCTGTCAGCAGGGGAAATCACACAGAAATTGGGGAGGTTTGGGGTTTTTTTCCCCATCTCAGTGGGTGAATGGCCACTGCAGACATTCGGCTCCTCAGTGCTGACACCTCTCAAGGATTTCAGCTTAGCTGGGCCTGGTTTTAGCTCTGAATCAGGAGCCTGGATGGCTTGAGCTGCTGGTTTATATGGCCTCCTCTCGTGCTGGAGGGTGTTGGGAGCAGTGCTGGGAGATGGAGATCCTGAGCTGCTGCCCCAGCTCCAGGCTGTGCTTTACAGAGCTGCTTACAGCCCCAAATGAGAGAGAGATTTCACCCCCAAATGGCTTTGGAAGCTTTTATCCCCCAAGAAAGGAGGAGCAGAAGGCCCAGTCCCAACCTCTCCTCCGAGGGATTCTCTCTTGGTCCTTTATTTCCATCCCCCTTCCCAAGCCCGGCATTCTTGTTGGTTTCCCCATTCCCAGGCTGAAGGAGGTCATGGAGAAGCCTGGGGCTGTGCTCTGAGGGGAGCAGGGCTCCCAGGAACACCCCAAAGCTCTGCAGGGTTCAAACACCCAGGGTGAATGGGAGGCAGCGTGGCTGGCAGGGTGAGGACAGCCCAAACCTGGCCCAGTGCAGGGTGAGAATTTCCTGCTCAGTTATTTCCCCCTGTGGGCTCCTTGCCAGGGCTCTCAGCAACTCAGAAACCCCAAACCCTCCCTGCAGGCCCAGAGGAAGGGAAAGCCCTGAAGGGAGAGGAGGCAGGGAATGAAAGCTTGGTAGGTTTGGGGGTTGAACCAGGAGATGTGGGGCTGGAGATGTGGGAATGCAGGGGCTGAGCCTGGGGTGGGACACACTCAGCCAGCCCAGCTCCAGGAGAGCCGTGGGGGCGGCTCCAGGCAAGGAGGGGAAGAGGAGAGAGATCCCAGGATACCCTGCCCTGGATAAAGGGTGGCAAAGCTCCCACTTGACCCTGCTGGCATTTCCTGAAGCCAGAAACCTTCCCAGGGTTCCAGGGAGCCCGGAGATTCTATCCGGGTAGGAATGCTTGGCTCCTCCCTCTGGGCTCACATCTCCCAATGGGATGCTGTAGTTCTTATCAGCCATGCAGGGACATTCAATAGCTGTTATCAGCAGGTGTTCCCTCCCGAGGGAGGAGTGGGTGTGGAAGAGATAAGGAAAACTGCCCACTGAACAGAGGATAACTGCCCCAGCTCTAAGAGATGGCAAATAGAATCCATCTTGCCTTGCAATCTGGGACAAGCCAGAACCCTTTCTGAGGTTCCAGGAGCCCAATGTCCATGGATGGACCCAGCCCAGGGCAGAGCTGAGCTCTCCCCTGGAGCTGAAGGTGCTGCAGGGATGAGAAGGGAAAATCCATCCAGGAACAAAATGCAAACATTGATTATCTGCTGCTGTGGAATGCAACAGGTGCATCTGTGATTGGTCTCATGTGCTTGTTTCTAATTAATGGCCAATCACAGCCAGCTGGCTCGGACAGAGAGCTGAGCCACAAACCTTTGTTCTCATTCCTTCCTATTCTATCCTTAGCCAGCCTTCTGATGAAATCCTTTCTTCTATTCTTTTAGTATAGTTTTAATGTAATATATATCATAAAATAATAAATCAGCCTTCTGAAACATGGAGTCAGATCCTCATCTCTTCCCTCATCCAAAAACCCCTGTGAACACCGTCACAGAGCTGAGCCACTGGGAAATGGAATTGCTCTGGATTCTCCTCCAAATCTCCACCTCTGGCCCTGTCGGGCTGCCAATCCTCCCCAGGTCCCTCAGTGCCAGGGCAATGCTGAGGTTCCAGGCAGGTTCAGTGAGGGAAGGAGAGCACAAGGTGCTCTCTGTGTCAAAGCTGGGCTGAAGGGCAGCATGCAACCCCAACTGTCAGCTCCCTGCAGGGCACAGCAGCAGCTGAGGCTGCCCCTGCATCCCTGGGGCTCTCCCAGGCCAGGCTGGACACTGGAGCCACCAGAGCCACCAGGGGAGGTGTCCCTGCCCATGGAACAAGATGAGTTTCAAAGTCCCTTCCTTTAAAACCCCAAACAATTCTGAGATTCTGTGCTGTGGCTCCTCAGAGCAGCAGATCCCAGCTCTGCAGGGATCCATGGAATTGGCAACTCCAGGGGTGTCCTGACCCCCCTTTCAGGGGATCCTCATCCCCCTTTCCCCAGTTCCAGGCCAGGCTGGACATTGGCTCTGGCAGTGCCAGCAGCCCCAGAAGGGCTGGAGGAGCTCCCAGGAGCTGCCACCCTGCCCTGGCTCGGGGAGGGAGAGAGGAATTTTTGGGAATTCGTATCTGTGGCTGGGAAATGAATTTCTAACTCCAGCCTGGAGGTGGAAGCTGCCCTGATAAAAGATGTTCTAAAGCTGCTTCATCTCCAGTGCCTGCACTGCTCCTTTTTTGTTATTTTTTTTCCCCCTTTTTAACGTAAAATTCTTTGTTCCAAGGCCAGGAGGGGCTGATGGCTCCCAGTTAAGCTGGAGCTGAGCCACAGGAGCCTGGCTGGGGCTTCTCTGGATGGTCCCAAGTTTTGAGAGCAGAATCCAACACAAGACCCTTGAAATAAATCCTCTCTCGAGCTCCTCAGTGCCTGTGGCATCTTCTGTTTTAAAGTCCCTTCCATTAAAAACCCCAAACAATTCTGGGATTCTGTGATGTGGCTCCTCAGAGCAGCAGCTCCAAGCTCATTCCTTCCCCCACATCCACACCAAGAGAGCACCAAAACCAAGAGAGAAATTACTCCTGTGGCCCATTCCTGCTCCTCCTTGGGTTTATTTTACCCAAAAATATTTATTTAATGTTTTATATTCTAATATAATGTTTATTTTGGGTTGTTCTGGCTGAGCTCTGCCTTTAGAAATGGCTCAGAGCAGCAAGGGGAGTCGCAGGCACAGGGGAAGGGCTTTGAGGCTTTGGCACTTGTGCAGAGGAGAAGTTCTCTGCTGCTCTAAAGGAAGTGGAGAGAGGCTGTGAACTGAGATTGAACCAGCAGCTCTTGAGGATGCAATCAGCCAGAGAGAAAAGGGGAAAGAAAAAAATAAAACCCCAAATGTCTTTGCAGAACATTGGCCATTAGCTCCATCTGTGAGCAGAAAATGGCACCGAGGCCGAGGCCAGCAGGAAATCAGATGCTCAAAGCTGTGCCCCAACCACTCATTAAGGAAAAAAAATCTTTGCTTCATCTTCCCCAAGGGGTGAAAAATGAGGAATTTCACTCTGCAGGTCCCAAAATGTGTGATGAGCACCAGGAAAAGTGGAAACTCACAGCCAGGAAGGGCCCAGGTGCCACCAGGGGCACAGGGACAGGGGACATCTGCACTGCTCTGTGCTGTCACACCGGGGACGAATTGGGACCTTTGGGGGTTTTAATACTTTACAAGCTGGATAAACACAGGGAAGGTGTGGAACTGCTGCAAGGAGTCAGGGCTGGAGCCAGGCTGGGAGAGCTGGGGGTGCTGCCCTGGAGAGGAGAAGGCTCCAGGCAGAGCTCAGAGCCCTTGCAGGGCCTGAAGGGGCTCCAGGAGAGCTGCAGAGGGACTGGGGACAAGGATGGAGGGACAGGAGCCAGGGAATGGCTGCCAGTGCCAGAGGAATGGCAGGGCTGGATGGGATCTTGGCAATTGGGAATTGTTCCCTGGCAGGGTGGGCAGGGGCTGGGCTGGAATTGCCAGAGCAGCTGTGGCTGCCCCTGGAGCCCTGGCAGTGCCCAGGGCCAGGCTGGGCATTGGGGCTGGCAGCACCTGGCACAGTGGCAGGTGTCCCTGGGCTGCAATCAGCTGCCATTGAAGATCCCTTCCCACCCAAACCACTCTGGCATTCACATTCCTGAACCAAGGATGGAAACCAGCACCAAAACCCATTGCAGCAAATGGAGAAAGGAAAGGAAAGAATGATTTCCTGGCTGGTTCCAGGTGCCCCCAGTGCCATTTGCCACAGGGGGTTTGTAGCCTGGCAAGGCCTGGTTAGAGAGGTTTGGGCTGTGCCAGGGTGCCCAGAGCAGCTGTGGCTGCCCCTGGCAGTGCCCAAGGCCAGGCTGGAGCCCCTGGCACAGTGGCAGGTGTCCCTGCCATGGCAGGGGTGGCACTGGGTGGATTTCAGGTTCCTTCTATCCCAGCCATCCCAAGGCTCTGTCAAAAAGTCACTCCCAGCTGAGCTCTCCCAGCCTGGCAGCAGCAGCTCTGCCCCCATGGCTGAATCCCTCAGCATTCCCCTCTCCCTGGTGGAGCAGCTCCCATGTTTTGGCCATTTCTCTCCCACCACTCCTTCACTCCTTTTCTCCTTTTCTCTTTTTCTTCTTTTCTCTTTTCTTCCTTCTCTCCTTTTCTCCTTTCCTCTTTTTCTCCCTTTCTCCTTTCCTCTTTTTCTCCTTTTCTCCCTTTCTCCTTTTCTCCTTCTCTCTTTTTGTCTTTTTCTTTTCTCCTTTTCTCCCTTTCCCCTTTTCTTCCTTTTCTCCATTTCTCCTTTTCCACTTTTATCCTTTCCCCCTTTTCTCTTTTCCTCTCTTTCTCCATCCTCATCTGGAGCATCTCCCTGACCAATTCTAATTTTTACCACCACTCCTGCCACTTCTCCCTCTGTTCAAAGCTCAGCTGAGTTATTTTTTGGTTGGTTTTTTTTTTTTCCCTTATCAGAAAGATTCAAAAAGCCAAAAAAACATCAAAATCTCCTGCATGCACCGAGGTTTTGCTGCACTTGTGCTGGGTGACACCAAAGAACCACAAGTGCAGAGCCCCAGGGAGGCCAGGGCTGATGCAAACGGAAAACAAAGCAGCCAGAGGAAGTTGTACTGCCGGGCTTGGTTCTTGCAGGGGCTTTTTGGGGTGGCCTCTTTCCATAGAAAGTTTCCACTGCAGTTTTTGAAATGAAACCTGAGTGTATTTTTGCCCTCAGAGCTGTGAGGTTGAGCCAGGAGCGGGGTTGAGAGGCAGAGAAACAGCACAGAGCTGTGCCCAGGGGGTGGAGCAGGGTGAGAGCACAAGGAATGGCCCAAAAACACCCCTGGGGCATTGTCTGAAATGAAAACTTGGGGAAAAGTCAAGACATAATTCTGGAAAGCCACTGGAGAGGTTTCAGTGGGGACAGAACCTTCAGGGTGCAAAGAGAGCCAGAGTTGCACAGGCAGAATTGCTTGGTGGGATGGAGAAAAGTGGAATGAACACCACAAAAAGTGGAGGGAACACCAGGAAAAGTGGAGGGAACACCAGGAAAAGCAGGATAAATACCAGGAAAAGTGGAATTAACAACAGAAAAGTGGATACCAGGAAAATGTGGAGTGAGCACCAGGAAATGTGGAGGGAGCACCAGGGAAAGTGAACACTGGAAAAAGTGGGATGAACACCAGGAAAAGTGGAAAGAACACCACAGAAGGTGGAGGGAGCAACAGAAAAAGTGGAATTAACACCAGAAAAAGCAGAATAAACACCAGGAAAAGTGGGATGAACACCTGGAAAAGTGGGAGGAACACCAGGGAAAGTGGAAAGAGCAGCACAAAAAGTGGAGTGAGCACCAGGAAAAGTGGAGGGAACACCACGAAAAGTGGAATAAACACTGGAAACACAAGAAAAAGTGGAATTAAAACCAGGAAGAGTGTGATGAACACCAGGAAATGTGGAGTGAGCACCAGGAACTGTGAAATTAACACCAGGAAAAGTGGGATGAACACCAGGAAAAGTGAAGTTAACACCAGAAAAAGTGAACACCAGGAAAAAAATGGAGGGAACAGCAAGAAAAGTGGAATTAGCACCAAGAAGAGTGGAGTGAGCACCAGGAAAAGTGGAGGGAACAACAGAAAAAGTGGAATTAGCGCCGGGAAAAGTGGAACGAACCCCAGGAAAGGTGGAGGGAGCACCAGGAAAAGCGGAGGGAACACCAGGAAAAGTAGAATTAACACCAGGAAAAGTGAAGTGAGCAGCAGGAAAAGTGGAATTAACCCCAGGAAAGGTGGAGGGAACACCAGGAAAAGCAGAGGGAACGCCAGGAAAAGTAGAATTAACACCAGGAAAAGTGGAGTGAGCACCAGGAAAGTGGAATTAACCCCAGGAAATGTGGAATGAACCCCAGGAAGAGTGGAGGCACCCCCAGGAGATCCCTCCACAGGGGCTGATCCCACCCTGTGGGGGCTGCACACCCATCCCCATGCTGCCAGCCCCAAACCCTCCTGTCCAGGATGCAGAATTCCACGGAATTCCCTCAGCTTTGAGCTCTGGGGTGGCTCAGCCATGGGGGGAAAACAACAGCCTGAAAAAATTCACCCTGTGCCAGAGCTTCCAACCCCTCAGCATGGGAATCTGGGGGATCTGAGGATGAATCATGGGGATTTGAGAACAAATCAGGGGTTTGGGAGATGCTCCAGGGGTTTGGGAGATGCTCCAGGGAATTTGGGGATGTTCCAGGGATTTTGGGATGCCCCAGGAGATTTAGGGATGCTCCAGGGATTTGGGGATGCTCCAGGGGATTTGGGCATGCTCATGAGGATTTAGGGATGCTCCAGGGGTTTTGGGATGCTCCAGGAAATCTGGGGATACCCCAGGGGTTTTAGGGATTCTCCAGAGGATTTAGGGGATGCTCCAGGGAATTTGAGAGTTCTCCAGGAGTTCTGGGGATGCCTCCAAGCGTTTGGGGACTCTTCAGGGGATTTAGAGATGCTCCAGGGGTTTTGGGGGTACCTCTAGGTGTTTTGGGAATGCTTCCAAGGGACTTGGGGATGCCTCCAGGGGATTTGGAGACGCTCCAGAGGATTGGGAGATGCTCCAGGGGTTTTGGGAGCATTACCAGGGGATTTAGGGGATGCCCCAGGAGATTTAGGGATACTCCAGAGGATTTGGGGATTCTCCAGGAGTTCTGAGGATGCCTTCAGGGCTTTGGGGGAAGCTTCAGGCTTTTTGGGGGTATTTCCAGTGGTTTTGGGGTATGCCCAGAAATTTTGGGGATTCTCCAGGAGTTCTGAGGATGCCTTCAGGGCTTTGGGGGAAGCTTCAGGGTTTTTGGGGGGTATTTCCAGTGGTTTTGGGAGTATGTCCAGAAATTTTGGGGATGCTCCAGGGGATTTAGGAAGGCTCCACAGAATTTAGGAATGCCCCAGGGATTTGGAGATGCTGCAGGGGTTTGGGGATGCCTCCAGGGGGTTTTTGGGGTATTTCCAGGAGATTTGTGGATGCCTCCAGGTGTTTTGTGGATGCCTCCAAGGGATTTGGGGATTCTCCAGAGGATTTGGGGATACTCCAGGGGATTTAGGGATGTGTTGCCACCTTTCCCCAGGCAGGTTGAGCACAGGAGCAGCTCCTGCTCCCCAGCACTTCACAGCAAAGCAGCAGCACCAAGCCAGGACAAAATCCCCTTCCTACAGCAGATTCCCAGCTCTCCTGGAGCCCTCCAAAGGGCTTAAATTAAAAAGCGAAATTAAAAAAAAAAAGGTTAAATAAAAAAGGGGTTAAATTTTAAAAAAGAGTTAAATTAATAAAAGGGGTTAAATTAAAAAAAAAAAAAAAGGAAGTTAAAAAAAAGGAGTTAAAACTGAAAAAGAGGGTTAAAAAGGGGGTTAAATTTAAAAATGAGCTAAATAAAAAAGGGGGGTTAAATAAAGAGGGGTTAAATGAAAAAGGAGTTAAGTAAAAAAAAAAGGGGTTAAATAAAAAAAGGGGTTAAATAAACATGGGTTAAATAAAAAAAGAGATTAAATAAAAAAGGAGTTAAATTTTAAAAAGGGTTAAATTTAAAAAGGAGTTAAATAAAAAATGGCTTAAATTAAAAAAAATATATTAAGTTAAAAAGGGGTTAAAATTTAAAAGGAGTTAAATAAAAAAGGGGAATAATTTTAAAAAGGGGGGCTAAATAAAAAGGAGTTAAATTTAAAAAGGTGTTAAGTAAAAAGGGATTAAATTTAACAAGCGGCCTACATAATTTAAAATGGGCTAAATAAAAAGGGGGTTAAATGAAATAAAGGGTTAAATTTTTTTTAAAAAGCGGTTAAATTTAAAAAAGGGGGGTCAAATAACGCGGGCAGCCCGGGGTTCTACTGGAAAAATGACTCACAGGAAGGATGGCAACAAAGCAGAGCCATGAAATATTCAGGAGGCTCCGGCAGCCGGGCCTGCAGAGCAAACCCGGCTGAGCCTCGGGGTCCCGGGGCCGGAGTAGCCAATTACGGCCCCGCATTTAATGAATTTAATTAACATTTCATTGCCAGCAGCTCCTCCCGGGCCGGGCTGGGCAGGAGCGTCCAGAGAGGGGTTGGGGTGGGAGGGAGGAGGGGAAATGTGGGGTGAGGGCTGGGGTGGGATGGGGCAGTGAGGGGGCTCTGGGGTCATTCCCTGCACCTGGGGGGCTCTGGGGTTCTGCTTGGATTCCTAATGTATCACAGAATATCAGAATTTATAATCACAAATCATCAATTCCAGAATGGTTTGGTATGAAGGGAGCCTAAAGTCACCCCAATCCATGGCAGGGACACCTCCCACTGTGCCAGGGGCTCCAGCCTGGCCTTGGGCACTGCCAGGGCTCCAGGGGCAGCCACAGCTGCTCTGGGCACCCTGGCACAGCCCAAACCTCTCTAACCAGGCCTTGCCAGGCTACAAACCCCCGGTGGCAAATGGCACTGGGGGCACCTGGAACCAGCCAGGAAATCATTCTTTCCTTTCCTTTCTCCATTTGCTGCAATGGCTTTTGGTGCTGGTTTCCATCCTTGGTTCAGGAATGTGAATGCCAGAGTGGTTTGGGTGGGAAGGGATCTTCAATGGCAGCTGATTGCAGCCCAGGGACACCTGCCACTGTGCCAGGTGCTGCCAGCCCCAATGTCCAGCCTGGCCTTGGGCACTGCCAGGGCTCCAGGGGCAGCCACAGCTGCTCTGGCAATTCCAGCCCAGCCCCTGCCCACCCTGCCAGGGAACAATTCCCAATTGCCAAGATCCCATCCAGCCCTGCCCTCTGGCACTGGCAGCCATTCCCTGCCTCCTGTCCCTCCATCCTTGTCCCCAGTCCCTCTGCAGCTCTCCTGGAGCCCCTTCAGGCCCTGCAAGGGCTCTGAGCTCTGCCTGGAGCCTTCTCTCCAGCTCTCCCACCCTGTCCCCTGCAGAGCAGAGCACCCAAGAACTGGACTCAAGAGTTCCTCTGGCCACTTTCACTCCAAAAAGCCCCAAATTCACCATTTCATTTCCCCTGGCAGAGACCCTTTAGGTGCAATCTCCAATCCAGCAGGAGGATCTGGTGGGTTGGGACACCCAGTGGAGAATCTTTGTGAGATGATTTTGTGAGATTTTGCCCTACAGTGCTGAATGACCCTTCCTGCTCCCAGTTTGGCACTGGGAAGCCCCAGGGTGCTGCAGGGACAGGCCCTGGTGCCTGCAGGGCTGGAGCAGAGTCCTCAGAGCTGCTCTGAGCCCTCCACCCTGCCCAGATCCTGCGGAGCTCCAGCTGGAGGCTGGACAGGAGCACAGAATCATCTTTTCCCCTGTCCTGCACCTTTTTTTTTTTTTTTTTTTTTTTTTTTTCTATAAAACCATGAGTGTGAGAGACTCGGCAGCTCTGGGGCTTGCACACAAATTCCACCCATCCCAGAGGTTCTGGAAGTGATCAGAGCTCCCCTAAGTGCCCCTGGCTGCAAGGGAAGAAGAAAATCCCACAAATATCTGCGAGGTGTTCTCCTTCTGGGTCACAGCAATCCTGAACCCATGAGCCAAACCACACAGGCAGAGAAGGAAACAGCCACATCCACAAAAAACTAATGCTGGATCACACCAGATTATCCTAAATGTCAGTGCCCTGCTGCCAGGCCACCCTTAATCCTTAAAAAAAACCCCAAAAAATTGGAAGAAAAACTGAAAAACAAGAACAAACACCCTCAGGTTCTGCTTTTAGGGAAGGCCCTGGAGCAGAAGGCCCAAGGAAAGCAGAGTTTTCCTGCTGGACTACTGTGACCATGTTCACAGGGGTCTTGAGGGAAGAGATGAGGATCTGACTCCATGTTTCAGAAGGCTGATTTATTATTTTATGATATATATCACATTAAAACTATACTAAAAGAATAGAAGAAATGGTTTTATCAGAAGGCTGGCTAAGAATAGAATAGCAAAGAATGGTAACAAAGGCTTGTGTCTCGGACAGAGAGCCCGAGCCAGCTGACTGTGATTGGCCATTAATTAGAAACAGCCACATGAGACCAATCCCAGATGCACCTGTTGCATTCCACAGCAGCAGATAATCAATGTTTACATTTTGTTCCTGAGGCCTCCCAGCTTCTCAGGAGGAAAAATCCTAAGGAAAAGATTTTCCATAAAGGATGTCTGAGACAGGCTACAAATGAGCCGAGATGCTGAGGAGAAGAATCCAACACACCCCTGGCCACAGCTGGAGGAAAATGAGAGCCCAGGGGGGATTCACAGCATCCTCAGAGCTCTGGGGAGAGCAGCAATGTGGGCTGAATGCTGAGGAGAGCAGGAGGAGCCGGGACAGAGGAGATGTCTGGCGCCTCAGGGGTTAAGGTAGGCACAGCCCCAGCACAGCTCCAAACCCTCTCTGGGGTGTCCCAGGAGGCTTCACCCCCGAGCAGCTCCTGGAGCAGGCAGAGGCAGGAGGGAGGGATGCAGAATGAAAAGCTGGATAAATAATTCAGTGCTGAGCTCATCACATGGGGCCAATGTGGCCGTGGCTCTCTGGGCCAGCGGGGCGGGCTCTGCTCCAGGGGACAAGGGGGAATCCTGCTCTGGGTGTCACAGCCCTCAAGGGACACCAGTGCCCTGGGTGCCACATCCCTCAGTGGCCATCAGTGCCCTGGGTGCCACAGCCCTTAATAGCCACCAATGACCTGGGTGCCACAGCCCTTAATAGTCAGAAACTACCTGGGTGCCACAGCCCTGAGTAGCCATCAATGCCCTGGGTGCCACCTCCCTCGGTGGCCATCAGTGCCCTGGGTGCCACATCCCTCCATAGCTATCAATGCTCTGGGTGCCACATCCCTCAAAGGCCACAAACTAGCTGGGTGCCACAGCCCTCAAGGGGCATCAACCACCTGGGTGCCACATCCCAGCGGCCATCAATGCCCTGGGTGCCACAGCCCTTTAATGGCCATCAGTGGTCCGGGTGTCACGTGGCCATCAATGCCCTGGGTGCCACCTCCCTCAGTGGGCACAATGCCCTGGGTGCCACATCCCTCCCTCAAGGGACATCAATGTCCTGGGTGCCACGTCCCCGAGTGGCCATCAATGCCCTGGGTGCCACATCCCTCGCTGGTCACAATGCCCTGGGTGCCTCATCCTCCAGTGGCCATTAATGCCCTGGGTGCCACAGCCCTTAATGGCCATCAATGCCCTGGGTGTCACAGCCCTCAAGGACCATCAATGTCCTGGGTGCCACAGCCCTCAGTGGCCACAATGCCCTGGGTGCCTCATCCTCCAGTGGCCACTATGCCCTGGGTGCCACATCCCTCCATGGCCATCAGTGCCCTGGGTGCCACAGCCCTCAGTAGCCATCAATGCCCTGGGTGCCACATCCCTTAATGGCCATCAATACCCTGGGTGCCACATCCCTCCATGGCCACCAACCACCCCTGGAGAGCTGGCACAGCCTGAGCAGTGTTAAACAAACTGAGAGCCCCCAGAGAGCCCCAAATAAAGTGAGAGGTGACTCAGAGTCACTTATGAAGGTAATTATTAAAGGTAATTATTAAAATTAAATTATGAAGGTAATTATTGAAATGCAAACCATCAAATCTGTACAGCACAGACAAAGCCGCCTTTCCTGCTTCCCATTCAGCCTCTTGGTGACAAAGAGCTCTCTGAAGTGCCACAAATAAATCACCCCAGGAAAGGCTCCAAACCCTCCTGGGGTGACCCTTTCCCCCTGTGCCTGCCAGGGTGAGCCCCAGAGCTGGGACCACGGGGTTTGTGGGATTTCCAGCCAGGGATGTGGGGGCTGATTCTCAATCAGTGCTGAACAACAACGAACATGAATTAAAGCTTATCCCATATTGCAGAGCTCTGGAGCAACCTCCCAACTCATCTGGGAACTGATGGGATCCAGTGATCCACAACCCCTCTGTGAGCAGGAGAACCAATGGGATCCAGTCATCCACAGTTCATCTGGGAGCAGGAGAACCAATGGGATCTGGTGATCCACAGCTTATCGAGGAGCTGGGAACTGATGGGATCCAGTGATCCACAGCTCCCTGTGAGCAGGATGGGATCCAGTGATCCACAACATCCAGTGATCCACAACCCCTCAGTGTGCAGGAGAACCAGTTGGATCCAGTGATCCACAACTCATCTGGGAGCAGGATGGGATCCAGTGATCCACAGCTCCTCTGGGAAACCCCTGGGATCCAGTGATCCACAACTCATCTGGGAGATGGGAACTGATGGGATGCAGTGATCCACAACCTGTGAGCAGGATGGGATCTAGTGATCTACAACCCCTCTGGGAGCCGGAGAACCAATGGGATCCAGTGATCCACAGCTCATCTGAGAGCTGGGAAACCCATGGGATCCAGTGATCCACAGCTCATCTGAGAGCTGGGAAACCCATGGGATCCAGTGATCCACAACCCCTCTGTGAGCAGGAGAACCAATGGGATCCAGTCATCCACAGATCATCTGTGAACAGAACCGATGGGATCCAGTGATCCACAGCTCTCAACCCCTCAGTGAGCAGGGAACCCATAGGATCCAGTGATCCACAGCTCCCAACCACTCTGGGAGCAGGAGAACCGACGGGATCTAGTGATCCACAACCCATGTACAAGCAGAACCAATGGGATCCAGTGATCCACAGCTCATCTGGGAGCAGTACAACCAACAGAATCCATTGATCCACAACCCATGTATGAGCAGAACCGATGTGATCCAGTGATCCACAACCCCTCTGTGAGCATGGAACCAATGGGATCCAGTGATCCAGAGCTCCCCATGAGCAGGATGGGATCCAGTGATCCACAGCTCATCCGGGAGCAGGACAACCGACAGGATCCAGTGATCCACAGCCCATGTATGAGCAGAACCGATGGGATCCAGTGATCCACAGCTCCCAGCAGCAGCAGTGGCCCTGTCCAGCCTCATGGCTGGGGCAGATCAGCAGGAATGACCCCCTCAGTGCAGGAAGCACAACCAGAGCACAACTTTGGGGTTTATTTTCCATTCCTGGTGCAATGGAGCAGCCCAGGCTGCAGCTCAGTGAGGGTTAATGATGAGTACAAACCCACAGGCTCAGGTGGGACCTCTCTGCTTTGTGCTGTGCCTACAAGATGGGTTTGGTGCTCTCTGGGGAACCTTCCCCAATTTCTGAGCAGTTTTTGACCCCATAATGCAGAAATTCCACAGTTTCAGTGAGGAATACCTGACACAGATAGGTGCATCTCATTTCCGGCCCCAAGGAACAGGATTGGGCCATTCCTGCTGGTTTAATTCACAAATTTCTCTCTCTACACCTGTCTAACCAAACATTGGATTTCAGGGCTCACGTTTTGGTGCCACCTCACAGCTGGTACTCAGTGCCCAGCTCTGGTCGATGCCAACAGGAGCTCAGAGCCTTTTCTGCCAGCTGGGGCCACACTCCAACCCCACAGGCAGCACAGCGGGGCCACAGCCCTGAATTCAATCCAGGATCCCAAAGCAGCTCCAGCCCGGGACACTGCAAAGCAGCCAACACCTCACCTTGCACTGCCCCTGCACTTCCTTACAGCCCTCAAACCTGAAAAATGCATCCCAAACCTGAAAAATGCATCCTAAAAACTTGCAAAATGCCGCTTAAAAGCTGTGAGATGCACCCTAAACCAGCAAAATTCATCCTAAACCTGCAAAATGCATCCCAAAACCAGCAAAATTCATCCCAAATCAGGAAAATGCATCCTAAACCAGCAAAATTAATCCCAGAACCTACAAAATGCATACTAAACCAGTAAAATGCATCCCAAATCCAGTAAAATACATCCCAAAACCTGCAAAATGCACCCTAAACTAGGAAAATGCATCGCAAAACCAGCAAAATTCATCCTAAAACCTGATAAATTCATCCTAAATCAGAAAACGCATCCCAAAACATGGAAAACGAACCCTATACCAGCAAAATGCATCCCAAAACCTGCAAAATGCATTCTAAACCTGACCCTGCAGGGTTTTGCTCCAGCACAGCCCCAGCCCTGCCTTGGGGTGAGGAGAACCTCTCCAGTTTAGCAGCTCCGCTCTCACCACTGCTGCTGCTCCTGTCCCTGAACCAGCCCAGCTCCATCCACAGCAGCTTTGCAAAGGCACTGAGCCCTTGGGATTCAGAACCAGGGCACCCCAAATCAGCCTCAGCCATGAGAAGCCACCTCAGGCCACTCCACCAGAGCCACCGTGGCCATGGCTCAGCTGTGGGACCATCAAGGGACGCTCATTCATGGATCCAACCCCCCAACCAGCCAGGAAATCATTCTTTCCTTTCTCCATTTGCTGCAATGGGTTTTGGTGCTGGTTTCCATCCTTGGTTGAGGAATGTGAATGCCAGAGTGGTTTGGGTGGGAAGGGATCTTCAATGGCAGCTGATTGCAGCCCAGGGACACCTGCCACTGTGCCAGGTGCTGCCAGCCCCAATGCCCAGCCTGGCCTTGGGCACTGCCAGGGCTCCAGGGGCAGCCACAGCTGCTCTGGCAATTCCAGCCCAGCCCCTGCCCACCCTGCCAGGGAACAATTCCCAATTGCCAAGATCCCATCCAGCCCTGCCCTCTGGCACTGGCAGCCATTCCCTGGCTCCTGTCCCTCCATCCTTGTCCCCAGTCCCTCTGCAGCTCTCCTGGAGCCCCTTCAGGCCCTGCAGGGGCTCTGAGCTCTGCCTGGAGCCTTCTCCTCTCCAGGGCAGCACCCCCAGCTCTCCCAGCCTGTCTCTTGCAGAGCAGAGCACCCAAGAACTGGACTCAAGACTCCCCTGGCCACTTTCATTCCAAAAAGCCCCAAATTCACCATTTCTTTTCCCTTGGAGAAGGCTCCCCATTCATGGATCCAACCCCCGTACCACAAATCCCATCCATCCTCAATTTCTCCCATTACTCCAACAACCCCCTCTGCCCCTTCCAACTTTTTTCCCCCCATTTCAAAACAAAAGTTGATTTATTTTATTTAATTTTTTTCCCCAAAGCAGAGTCTCAACACCAACCCCCCTTTCCCAGCCGTTTCCCTTCTCTGCCGTTTCCCTTCAGCTGTTCCTCGCCTCCATGGGAAACAGAGCCAGCAAAACCCTCCTGGAAACGCTGTTCCCAATTAAATCCAGCCCTTATGAAACCACTATCGCAGGCACTTGCTGCAGATATTTCTCCTAGAAGAGCTTGCAGCGTTTCCTTGATGAACCCCCAAGCATAACAATTTCCACAGCGATTACAGAGCAGGCAGCCGAGCCAGAAATAACACAGAGAAATGGAAAACATCCCCTGCTCTGCCTCTCTCGCACAGCCAGGGGGAGGAGAGGCTGTCCCAGAGCTGGGGACGGGGACAAAACAAGCCCTGAGCAGCATTTGGTGACACTGAGCCAAAGCAGCACTGCTGGAGTCAGTTCTGCTGTGGTGGATGGAGGAGTGAGGCGTGGTCATGGAAAATATAAAATATTCAGAATATTTTATACATATTATAATATATAATATATAATATATAATATATAATATATAATATATAATATATAATATATAATATATAAAATCTAGTATATATACTATATAGAATATAGTATATAGTATATTATAATCACAGAGTATATATTATATAATATATTTTATAATATCTATTATATGCAATATATAATATTAATAATATATATTATAATATGATATATAATATAATATAATATAATATAATATAATATAATATAATATAATATAATATAATATAATATAATATAATATAATATAATATAATATAATATAATATTATATTATATTATATTATATTATATTATATTATATTGTATTTTATTATATTATATTATATCTGATATATATTATATATAGTATTATATAATATATATAATGTAGTGTGTACATTATATAATATATATAATATATATAATATATTATATATATAATATATAATATATTATATATTATATATTGTATATTATATGTTATATATTATATATTATCTATTATATGTTATATGTTATATGTTATATGTTATATGTTATATATTATATATTATATATTATATTTTTTATATATTATATTATATATTATATATTATATATTATTATAATAGAATATATAATATATAAAATCAGGATATTTTACCCACCTGAGCCTCAGGTGGTCTGTGCTGCCTTGGGAAAGGTGATTTGAGCTCTGGGGCAGCAGCAGGAAGGGGAAGTGCTATGTCTGAGCCACCCCCAGATTAATTCAGTGATTTGGGGTCTGTGCTGGGCAGAGCTGCAGCTGCCATCCTGTGCTGCAGCTGGTGCTCAGTGCCCAGCTCAGGTCGATGCCAACAGGAGCTCAGAGCCTTTTGTGCCAGCTGGGGCCACACTCCAACCCCACAGGCAGAACAGCGGGGCCACAGCCCTGAATTCAATCCAGGATCCCAAAGCAGATCCAACACCTCACCTGGCACTGCCCCTTCACTTCCCTAAAGCCCTAAATCCTGTAAAATGTATCGTAAAACCTGAAAAATGCCTCCTGAAAGCTGCAAAATGCATCCTAAACTAGCAGAAGGCATTCCAAAAGCTCCAAAACACGTCCTAAAAGCTGCAAAATGCATCTCAGAACCTGCAAAACTCATCCCAAGACCTGCAAAATGCATCTTAAACCAGCAAAATTCATCCTAAAATAGGCAAAATTCAACCCATGACCTGCAAAATGCATTCCAAACCACTCAAACACACACGAAGCATGCAAAATGCATCCAAAACCAGCAAAATGCATCCTAAAACCTGCAAAATGCATCCAAAACCAGCAAAATGCATCCTAAACTTGCAAAATACATTTCAAGACCTAAAAATGCACTCTAAACCAACAAATGCATCCTAAAACCTGCATCATGAAAATAAATAATAAAAATTAAATTAATTTAAATAATATTGAATAAATAATAATATCAAATAAATCATAGTAAATAAATAAATACATAATAAATAATCATACTTAATAAATAATAATGCATCATACATAAATAACAATGAAACCTGCAAGGTTTTGCTCCAGCACAGACACAGCCCTGCCTTAGGGTGAGGAGAACCTCTCCAGTTTTGGATCTGCTCTCACTCCTGCTGCTGCTTCTGCCCCTGAACCAGCCCAGATCCATCCACAGCAGCTTTGCACAGGCACTGAGCCTTTGGAAAGGAAAAATTTCCAAAAGTTTGGAATTGGGCAGGATTGCATTGAGAATGGCACTGAGCAGGGCAGGGAGCTGCAGGAGTCTGAGGGCTGAGGAGCCAGCTGGGGTTCAGGGGAAATCTTCAATGATCTTTGGGTCTCTTTTAGACTTTTCAGCTCTTTTAGGGGTCGTTTTTGCGCCCTCTGAGATGGCCCAGCCCTGAGTGGTGAACAGAGCTGGGAATCTTTAATTAATGAGACTGAGCCAGGCTGGGAGAGCTGGGGGTGCTGCCCTGGAGAGGAGAAGGCTCCAGGCAGAGCTCAGAGCCCTTGCAGGGCCTGAAGGGGCTCCAGGAGAGCTGCAGAGGGACTGGGGACAGGGATGGAGGGACAGGAGGCAGGGAATGGCTGCCAGTGCCAGAGGGCAGGGCTGGATGGGATCTTGGCAATTGGGAATTGTTCCCTGGCAGGGTGGGCAGGGGCTGGGCTGGAATTGCCAGAGCAGCTGTGGCTGCCCCTGGAGCCCTGGCAGTGCCCAAGGCCAGGCTGGGCATTGGGGCTGGCAGCACCTGGCACAGTGGCAGGTGTCCCTGGGCTGCAATCAGCTGCCATTGAAGATCCCTTCCCACCCAAACCACTCTGGCATTCACATTCCTGAACCAAGGATGGAAACCAGCACCAAAACCCATTGCAGCAAATGGAGAAAGGAAAGGGAAAAGGAAAAGGAAAAGGAAAAGGAAAAGGAAAAGGAAAAGGAAAAGGAAAAGGAAAAGGAAAAGGAAAAGGAAAAGGAAAAGGAAAAGGAAAAGGAAAAGGAAAAGGAAAAGGAAAAGGAAAAGGAAGAATGATTTCCTGGCTGGTTCCAGGTGCCCCCAGTGCCATTTCCCACAGGGGGTTTGTAGCCTGGCAAGGCCTGGTTAGAGAGGTTTGGGCTGTGCCAGGGTGCCCAGAGCAGCTGTGGCTGCCCCTGGAGCCCTGGCAGTGCCCAAGGCCAGGTTTGGGACAGTGGAAGTGTCCCTGGAGCAGTGGGAGCTGTCCCCTGCCCATTGGGATCTTGAAATTCCCTTCCCAGCTAAACCAGTTTGGGATTCTGTGACAGGTCCCAGTTATTTGCTGTCACTCCCTGTGCCCGAAGCACTTCCACCACCATTTACTGGGAATACCATTTAAAATAGCAGCCATTTTTTTTTATTTAGTGTTTTTCACCCTGCTGGAAAAAAAAAAAAAAAAAAAAAAACAAAAAACTCTGTGGTCTTTTGCAAACTGCTGTTGGGGGAGTGTGGCAACACCCCTGGGAGGGAGGGAGAATATTTTTAACCCCATTTTACAGAAGTGGGAACTGAGGCATGCACTTTTCCACAGGAGGAGATTGGCCCCAAAGCCTTTTGAATCCTTGCAGGACGGTTTCCAGCAGAGATCCTCAGTACCAGAAGAAGCACACACTTATTCCAGGCTACAGTGGTCACTCTGTTGTGCCCCAGCCAATTTTCTCACGTAAACAGAGCAGTGGAAGAGTGGTTTCTCTTCAGGTTTTGTTAATTTTAGCCTGAGAAAAGTAATGAAGGAAATACCTCAGCACCACCGGCGAGATGGTGGGAGGTAATTAAACACCCAGCTCCTCTTTCCCTCCAGCCTCACGTTTGCTGGAGGCATCTCTAGCTCTATTTTTGCCCCTGGTTCCAGGCTGACCTTGCCCTGCAGCGTTTTGTTCCACACACAAACACTCGCCACCTCCAGGGCGAGGGCATCTTCCTCTCAAACAAAACCCAAACTTCATCTGCCTCTCCAAATTCAGCAGATTTTCTCAAAAACACCCCCAAAATCCCTGTCCTGCCCCTCCATGCCTCTTCTCCCAGCTCACAGCAGCTATGAGGCCAAGAGGCCTCAAATCTGAGTAATTTGTGCACAAAGAATTAAAGAATCTCTGAACTCAGTGTGGCTGAAGGGTGCCAGGAGTGCTGATCGGATTTACAGCCCTGGGACAAAAGCGACAAATCCAATTTCCAGCCCAGCTCCTGATTTACAGGTGGTGGGATCATTCCAGGGCTTTCCAAAAATATCCATGGGAATCCATCCACGTGGACTTTAGGAATATTTCTTATTTTAAATTTCTACTTGACTCATTTCAGCCCCATTTTTTCCCATAGCTTTCATTCATAATGCTATCACTTAAATTTATAAATTTATACAGTAAATATACAAATGTTTATATATAATTTATAAATTATTCAGTAAATACACAAATATTTATATATAATATATATAAATTTACTCAGTAAATATACAAATATATAATATATAAAAATATCTTCAGTAAATATTTGTATAATATAATATAATATAATATAATATAATATAATATAATATAATATAATATAATATAATATAATATAATATAATATAATATAATATAATATAATATATTCAGTAAATATTTGTATATATAATATACAAATATATAATATATATATAAATTTATTCAGCAAATATACTAATATTTATATATAAAATATAAAAATTTATTCTGTTTGTCCCCAGAAAGGGAACAAACCCCAAAAACCTTGAATAAAGGGAACACAGGAAGCCCGTGGGCAGCATTTGAAGAGTCAGCAATGCCTCATGGAAAGCTCTGAGGCACATCCCTGGCAGTGCCAAAGCCTCAGCTCTGTCCTCGGGTCACTCTGTGCATCCCTTTGGATCCCAAAAAATGCATCCCAGTCTTATCCCACCCTTCCTATTCCACCCTTTTCCCTTGGAATCTCCCATTGCTTGAGGCAGGAGGAACCAGACAAATCCAGGCCTCAGGGGGTTCTTCCTGAACCCCTTGAAAGCTCCTAAAACCCCCCAGAGTTTCCCAATTTCCACTGCAAATCCCTCACAGCTGAAGTGAAAACCACTCCATCACCTGCAGCAGGTGGATCCCATTCCAAATCCAACAAAATTCACCCTAAACCAGCAAAATTCACCCTAAACCAGCAAAATGCATCCCAAAACCTGCTAAATGCATCCTAAATGAGCAAAATCCACTCTAACCCTGCAAAATGCACCCTAAACCTGCAAAATGCATCCTAAACCTGCAAAATTCACCCTAAACCAGCAAAATTCACCCTAAACAGCAAAATGTATCTGAAAGCACCAAAAGCAGAGAATTGCTTTTATTTGCAGAAGTTAATTTACACCAAGGAAACTCGTAGCTGGCTCACCAGGCTCATTCCCAAAATCTGTCAATAATTTTATGGATGTGCTTCAGCAAAATGCAGCTTTTGCTGCCAGGTAAATAAATCCCACAGCTGTGGGTGAAGGAGGCCGGTCCTGCAAGACCTGGGGCAGAAATTCATCCTAATTCCCCTGGAAATGACAATAAACAGTCACAGAGCTGCTGCTCGTGTGACTCTGGGCCTTTTGGGTGAGGGAACCCTTCAGGAGAAAAGGCTCAGACCCTTCAGAACTGTCCCAGATTGCAATGCAAGATGTTTTCTATTACCATCTGTATGGCAGTTATCTTTTGGCAAGTGGGCAGTTTGCCTTATCTCTTCCTAATCACTCCTCCCTCGGGAGCGGACACCTGCTGATAACAGCTATGGAATGTCCCTGCATGGCTGATAAGAACTACAGCATCCCATTGGGAGATGGGAGCCCAGGGGGAGGAGCCAAGCATTCCTACCCGGATAGAATCTGGAGATTCTGGAACACCAGCACGGCTTCTGCACTGGATTGCCCAGAGGAACAGCAGCTGCCTCTGCCCCTGGATCTTCAGAGGCAGAGACTGCACCTTTCTCCAGGATCCCTGCTCCAGCAGAACCAGCCCTGACACTGCAGGAGGGCTGAGCCACAATTCCAATGGCACTGCTGCCAACAGCCTGACCCACAGGGTGTCAGGTTGGGTTCTGACTCTGCCAGTGTTGTTCTACTGTACTGCATTGTTTATTTTATCCTTTATTTTTTCCCCTTTCCCTATTAAAGAGCTGTTATTTCCTGCTCCCATATTTTTTACCTGAGAGCCCCTTAATTTAAAATTTATAGCATTTGGAAGGGAGGGCGTTTGCATTTTCTCCATTTCAGGGGAGGCTCCTGCCCTCCCCAGCACACACCTGGCTCTCCAAACCAAGACAAGAACCCTTGCCCAGGCAAGGCAAAGTTGGGGTTCAGCCCTGGAAAAGCTGGGGTTCATTCCCTGGATCCAGGGAATCACTGAAATCCCTCCAGCCCAAGCTGGCTGGGAAAAGGGCCAGGCTCAGTTTTATGGGATTCCTCTGGCGTTTCCCCTCTGAACTGCAGCACCAAGAGAAGGCTCAGCAAAGCCCTGAATGTGGGGGTGCATCGGATCTGGGAGAGCCCCAAATGCCAGCTCTGAATTCAGATGGATCCTGCTGTTCTCTGACAGAACTCTGCCTGAAATGTGGGGGATTCCTGGAAAACCAGCGCAAAGGAACTGAAACCCCACAGGCTGATAACACTTCAACAAGCAGGTGACCCTCCAAAGTCCAGGAATGATGGATGGGCTGAAAGACAATTTAGGATCTTGGGACTGAGGAGCTGCTGAAGCTGAAAACCTCATTAGCACAAGGAAGGGTTTAATGAGATTTTCCCCAATTCTGAAGTTTCTCTGCTCTGATTTTGGGCCCAAAACACTCCAGGGATGGTTCCTGCCTTCAAGGCAGAGAGCAGCAAGCAGCCCTTGCTTACAGCAAATCCATTTTGGGAAGGTAGGAAAACCTGATCTCATGCTTTCCCCTCACTTATCCCGGCTCAAAAGTTGCCAAGCACTTCCCAGAAGGAAGGAAAGCATCCCCAAACTGCAATTTTTCCATCCAAATGGAAACAAACAACAACAATTAAAAACAAAAATTGGTTACAAAAATACCACCGAGGTCTCGAATGGGTTGGTTCCTGTTCCTCTGCGGGAAGAGGCTGCTCAGGTTTCCTCTGTAAACACCCGGGGATGGTTGTGCCCGTCCCTCCCGGCTCTGCGGGGCTCATTCCTCACCTGCTGCACCTGCAGGCCCTGCTCAGCTCCTCTGAAAGCTCCAAAAAGTGGGAAGTGCACAAAAATCAGCGCTGCAGGGAGGAGAGGCTGGGCTTGGCTCGGGGCTTTGCAGAGAAAATGAGGCAGCGTGGAGCCCAAAGGTGATTTATGGCCACATCCACTCTCCCCAAATGTTTGCTGAGCGCCTGAACTCCCTCGGCACGGACGCACAAAGCGCCCTTTGATGCTCATTAGGAGCTTCACCTTTTGCAGGCTCGTAATTAGAGCCGGGCAGGATGAAAATCTCCTTTATTTGGGATTCCTGCCCCGATTGCAGGGAGTGGGATCACAGTGGAGTGCCCTGGGAAAGCCCAAAATTTTTGGAATTCCAGCCAGGGCACAGCGGGAGCACAAAGAACCTTCGTCCTCTTGCAAGGTGGTCTCAGCGAGGCGAGGAACGGCCCCGCATTAACGAGCCCGAGGTGGGAAGGGAGAGCTCAGCAAAATGGAACAGGCAGGCTGGAAAACAGAATAAACATTTCCCTGCATCCCAAGCAGCCCCGCAGATCCCAGCAGAGCCATAAAACCCCCTAACAAGCAGCCTTTCTAAAGGCACGGACAATGAACGGCGCTGAATGTATATTTGAAATAAATCGCTCTCCTTCCCAGAGGGTAATTTCCCTTTTTCCCTCCATTTGACCCTCCCCTTGCCAAGAAACCCAAAGCTTTGAGGCGCTCTAGAGGCGCTTTCGGCGCTCAACACGTGCGGCCAGAAGTTGTGACAGCAGAGCTGGAGGCAGCAGGAGCGGGGGGGGCCGCAGGAAGGAGGAGGAAAATCAACTTTGCTGAGGCAGGAGCAGCTGGACACGGCCCTGGGGCTGTGCCAGTGACGCGCAGGGATTCCCCGGAGCCCCTCATCACCCAGTGCCAGGCTGGCCGCGGTGATTTCCCCGCAGGACAGCGTGCCCTGCTCCCCACGGCTGCCCGGGAAAGCTCCCAGGGCAGCGCTGCCCCGGCCCCGCACCCGGGGGAGGTTTCTCAACAGCGCTTCTGTTGTTGGCTTCAGCAGAAATGTTATTTTCGGGAGCGCCCTGCCGGGACTCACCCGCGGCTCTCCCCGGAGTGGTTCCCCACATCCGATCACGCTGCCCCGAACACTGAGCCATTCTCCCGAGCCGTGTTTGCCAAGAGAGAACTCCAAACATTAGGGATTTCGTTCCACCTCCCAGCCCGGGCAGCAGAAGGCGAGCGGTGCTGGGTCTGCTCTGCCCGCCTGTCCCGAAACTGGGCAGCCTCTGGGCAGGGCAGGGGCACAGAAACCTTCTGCCCCCTCTCCTGAAAATGGGCAGCCCCTGGGCAGCTCAGGGGCCACAAAAACCTTCTGTTCTGCTCCCCTTTCCCTCGCCTTGGCAGCCTCTGGGCATTTCAGGGGGCACAGAAACCTTATGCCCTCCTCTCCTGCACCTGGGCATTTCAGGGGGCACAGAAACCTTCTGTTCTGTCCCCCTCTCCCGCACCTGGGGCAGCCCCTGAGCAGGGCAGAGGGCACATCTTCCCACAGGAATCCACCGGAAAAGCCCCCGAAGCACCAGGATTGTGAGGAAAACACGAAACCACCTTCCTGGAGGGTCCCTGACGCCAAATAACCCGGGAGAGGCGGGAGTCGGGACAGAGGGACCGGCAGGACGGCCAGACAGACAGCCAAACCTTCCCGCTCCCCTCTCCCGCACCTGGACAGCCCCTGGGCATTTCAGGGGACACAAAAACCTTCTGAGGGTGCCTCCGAGCTCAAAGCGCCAGGAAGGAGCTGCACAACGCTGCTGGGATGGAGGCAGGGCCAGCACAGGCACGGGAGAAGTGCCCGTGGTGGATGTGGATGAAAATGGTCACTCACAGCGAGTGAACCCCCTTCCTTGGGGCTGCAGGAACTGCCCCAGGCTCCTCAGAGGATTTCTGCACAGCACTTGTGCCCCAGAGGACACAGCCCCAGCCCTGCTGCAGCAGTTTGCTGCCAGCACGCTCATTAATTAATCACTCAGTAACTCCTGCAAGTTTTTTTTTTTCTCTCTCTCTGATGCACAGTTCACACAGGCCCTCTGCAGATTTGGGGTTTTCCTTCCTCAGCAAGGATTGCAGAGAAACCTTCCCCAGCCCCAGGGCAAAGCCTGGGGGCAGAATTCCCGGGAATCAGCTCAGAACAGCCCAACCCTGTCCCGCCCTAGGGTCTCTGCACCTTCCCCTGAAGGATTGAAAGAAATTTCCTATTTCCAGCAGCCTGCAGCTAAGGAGGGAGGGCACGGCAGAAGGGGGTGAGGAGGACAATGTGACATTTTGGAGCCTTTTGACACCCGAGAATCGGGTGAGAGTGAGAATCGCAGCATCCCACCGACCCCACCTGCTCCGGCTGAGGAAACGCGCTCTGCTGCCACCGGGAACATTTTCCTGCAAAGATCCACAGGAAAAGTCCCCAAAGCACCGGGATCGTGAGGAAAACACGAGAACCCACAAGCACAATCACCTTCCTGGAGGGTTCCTGACGCCAAATAACCCGCGAGAGGTGGGAGATGGGACAGAGGGACCGGCAGGACGGCCAGACAGACAGCCAAGGTGAAACCTGGCTCCGTGCCCCGACAGGAACAATCCTCCAGCGCCGGGGAAACTCAAAGCCTGGGAGCTGCAGGTGATCCCCGGGCAGCGGAGCAGGGCTTGGATTGTATTGCTCACACCATAAATCACCGTGTCAGCTGCCCCGGCCGCTTCCCCGAGCCAGCCCGGAGCTGCCCGGAGGTGCCAGACCCTCCGAGCTCAGGAACGAGCCGGGGGAGAAGCAAAACCACGCACACACAACGCCTTTTTCCGGAATAACAATGCCCGCATTTGCATAGAGCAGCTCAGCCCGGCAGGCACCGATCGCACCTCTGGGCGCATCAAAGGCGTTATTAATTTCCATCGAGGAGAATTAAGGAGCTTAACTCGTTAGCACTCATTTACTCAGCCTCAATGCATTTTTAAAGCTGCCTCGTTTTTTTCTGCTGGTGAGCAGGTGCTCATAAAGGAACGCTTCAAAAAGGGATAAAAACTCCCCGCGGGTCAAGCTTGGGGACAGCAGGTCCGGCCCCTGGCTTGGGGACATCCAAGCTGCTGCTTGGCAGAGCTCCGCAGGGGTTTCGCTGGCACGGCTCCTGTCGCATCACGTGTGGCCCCAGAACAACCCCTCGGCTCCCCGCTCGCTTTCCTGTGCGAGTGATAAGGAGGAAATCCGTCCCAGACAGGCAGACAGCTCAGCCCAGCGTTCAACCCAGCGCTCAGGCTCCTCGTTAGGAGGAAAATTAAGAGCCCGAGCTTGTGGCGCTGCCAGCGCAGCCCCCGGAGGTGCTCAAAGAGCCACAACCCCCTCGGGGTGTCCAACAACGCTGCTCCCAGGAGGGAATAAAAATTAAAAATAAATAAAAAAAATTAAAACCGGCGACACCCAGCTCCGGGTTCCCCGCTGCGGTGAGCTCAGCGGCGGTGCCCTTGTGCCAGCCCCAGCCCCGCGGTGCCCTGGCACGGCTGGCACGGGATGGAGCCGCGCTGCGGGCGCGCACCCGCCCCGCTCCGAGCCGGGCCCGGGGACGCGCTCGGCGTTACCTGCACTCGCCCCCATGGCTCTGCCGGCGCCAGGCTGGACCCCGCGGCTCCGGGGGGATCTTCTGCCGCGCTGCAATAGAAAAGGTTGGTTTAAAGCTCCTTATTTGGGCAGTGATGTCAAGGGAAGTCGCTCGGGCAGCGCCTCCCCCTTTTTCCATTCACTCCACATTGTTTCCTGTTGTCAAGCGGCGGCTGGGGCTCCGCGCGGCCGCGGGATCCTCCGGACACGGGATCCTCTGGATACAGGGATCCTCTGGACACAGGGATCCTTTAGACCCAGGGATCCTCCAGACACAGGGATCCTCTGGATACAGGGATCCTCTGGACACAGGGATCCTTTCGGCACAGGGATCCTCCGGACACAGGGATCCTCCGGACACAGGGATCCTTTAGACACAGGGATCCTCCGGACACGGGATCCTCTGGACACAGGGATCCTCCGGACACGGGATCCTCCGGACACGGGATCCTCTGGATACAGGGATCCTCTGGACACAGGGATCCTCTGAACACAGGGATCCTCCTGACACGGGATCCTCTGGACACAGGGATCCTTTAGACACAGGGATCCTTTAGACCCAGGGATCCTCCAGACATGGGATCCTCTGGATACAGGGATCCTTTAGGCACAGGGATCCTTTAGGCACAGGGATCCTCCGGACACGGGATCCTCTGGACACAGGGATTCTTTACACTCAGGGATCCTCCTGACACGGGATCCTCTTACCATGGGGTCCTCTGGCCACACAATCCTCTAGACACAGGGATCCTCTAGACACAGAGATCCTTTAGACACAGGGATCCTCTGGTAACAGGATCCTCTGGACACGGGATCCTTTAGACACAGGGATCTGGATACAGGATCCTCTGGATACAGAGATCCTCTGGACTCGGGATCCTCTGGATGCAGGGATCCTTTAGACACAGGGATCCTTTAGACCCAGGGATCCTCCGGACACAGGATCCTCTGGACACGGGATCCTTTAGACACAGAGATCCTCTAATCATGGGATCCTCTGGATGCAGGGATCCTTTGGACACGGGATCCTCTGGATACAGAGATCCTCTGGATACAGGGATCCTCCAGTCCTGGGGATATTCCAGCTCCAGCGATCCTGCAGCCCCAGGGATCCTTTGGTTCTGGGGATCCTCCAGTTCTGGGGCTCCTCCAGCAGCGGGATCCCCCAGCCAGGGTGACCCTGCAGCTCTGGTGACCCCCGAGCCCCGGGAATTCTCCATCGCCGGGGATGCTCCGGCGCTGCCCCGCCCGGGCCGGACACAGGACCGGCTCCGAGGTGCCCTCCGCTCTCCACAGCCCTTCCCATGACCCGAGCCGTGCTTCCCATCCCTCCTTCCTGCAGGACCCGGGGGAGCCGGCGGGTCCCGGCGGCCGAGGCAGCGCTGCGGGCCCGGCTCTGAGCGCGGCTCTCCCGCCCCCTCCCTCCCTTCCTTCCCCATCCCTCCCGCCGCCTTCCTCCCCCACATCCTCCTCCTCCTCCTCGTCCTTCCCCATCTGCCCCGGCTCCCGGCGCTCCCGCAGCGGCGCTGCCCGCGGCACCGCACGGCGAGGGAGCCCCTCCGGTCCCCTCTCCGCTCCCGTCTCCGCTCCCCTCCGCTCCCCTCCGCTCCCCTCCCGGCTGCCGGAGCCCTTCCCTCGGGATGCGGCACTGGGAGCGGGGCAGCTTCGCCCGGGGACACCGGGAACCTCTCCCGGAGCATCCTCGCGGCTCAGGGAGGGGCGGTGGGGACACTGGGGACAGCCGGGACACTGGGGACACTGGGGACACTGGGGACACTGGGGACAGCCCGGACACTGGGGACAGCCAGGGACAGTGATGAGGACAGTGGTGACACTGAAGACAGCGGGGACACTGGGGAAAGCCAGGGACAGCCGGAGACAGCCAGGGACAGTGGGGACACTGGGGACAGCCTGGACACTAGGGACAGCCAGGGACAGTGGTGACACTGAGGACAATGGGCACACTGGGGAAAATGGGGACAGCCGGGACAGCCAGGGACAGTGGGGACACTGGGAACTGATGGAATAGTGGGAAGAACAGGGACAACCAGGACACTGGGGACAGTAGGGCCAGCCAGGGATAGCGGGGACAGCCAGGGACAGTGGGGACATTGTGGACACTGGGGACAGCCAGAGACAGTGGGGACAGCCAGGGACAGCCAGGACAACCCAGTCCCGCCAGCGTTTCCAGAGCAGGGAGCTCCGGGTTCCTGCCCACCACCCCCGTGCCTGATGGATCCCTAAACACATCCCAGGCTTTGATTTGAATTTTTAATTTTTTTCTCCTTCTTTTTTCCCCGGTTGGTTGGCTTGAATTGTTTCTGTATTTGGAGTTTGGGGGTTTTGATATTTATCACTTTAGTTATCAGATAGTTATCGCTTTTTGGATATGGAGTTTTGGTGTCTGGAGTTGGCCTACAAGACAGCTGCAGAGGGACTGGGGACAAGGATGGAGGGACAGGAGGCAGGGAATGGCTGCCAGTGCCAGAGGGCAGGGCTGGATGGGATCTTGGCAATTGGGAATTGTTCCCTGGCAGGGTGGGCAGGGGCTGGGCTGGAATTGCCAGAGCAGCTGTGGCTGCCCCTGGAGCCCTGGCAGTGCCCAAGGCCAGGCTGGGCATTGGGGCTGGCAGCACCTGGCACAGTGGCAGGTGTCCCTGCCATGGCAGGGGTGGCACTGGGTGGGATTTGAGGTTCTTTCCAACTCAAACCATTCCAGGATTCTGTGATCACTCCCATACAAAGGGAAGCCAAAGCCCTTGGGATAGAAAGGGAACACAAAGGAATTCCCTGGCAATTCCCACGCAGGATCCCAGCTCTGGGCAGCCAAAATTGAGCTCTGAGGACAGAGCCAGACACCCCTGGGTGCTCCAGGCAGCTGGGAAGACGCAGCCTGGGTGGTTTTTTTAGGAGAAAGCAGAAGCACAGCCCTGCAGCCAGGCTGTGTTTACATTTAAATGACATCTGCTTACTCAGCACAACGCTCCTGTTCCTCTGCCTGTGGTCACTGAAGCCCTGCTGGACCTGTGGAAAATGAGAGCTCCGGGCAGGATTGTTGTGCTCAGCCCCTCAGGAGATGTTTGATATCTGCCTGCTGCTCTCTGGGCTCTACCTGCTCAAATATTCCCTGGTGGAAGCAGCTGCATCCCAGAGCTGCTTTCCCTGCTCTGCTAAAGCAAAAATGTTTGAAAAGAGGAAAACAAAAAACATCACCCCCATTGCCATCTGACTCCAGCTCGATAAAGTCAGGGTTAAGTCTAGAAAAGCTGGGGTGAAGTCTCTCTGATGGAAAGAAAAAGCAAAAGAGGAACTCACAGGATGCGCTTTTTGGGGTGGGCACCCCAGAGCTGTCCCTTTGCTCTGCAGGAGAATGAATAAATCTATTAAAACACCAGCCTGGCTCATCTCCAACCATCCCCAGAGCCAACACCCCCCAAACTGCTCTGGGTGCTGAACCCAAAGAAATGCCCCATAGCACATTTCCTACAAGCATTTCCTACAAGCTATTTCCTCACCAGCCCCATTTCACACCCAATTTCAGCTGCTCTCCTTCCGGCCAGAAAGGAGAATCAGAGCCTGGGATAAAGAGGTTTTATTTGTTTCATTTTGCTCCCCTGCTGCTCCTCCCTGGCCCTGGTTGATTTGGATTATTTCTGTGTTTGGAGTTTGGGGGGTTTTGATATTAATCACTGTATGCTCGGATTGTTATTGCTTTTTTCCTTGGATTTTTTTCCTGGAGAGGGAGAGAGCTGGAGAGGAACTGGGGACAAGGATGGAGGGACAGGACACAGGGAATGGAATTGGAGTGGAATTCAAATTGGAAACAGGGAGATTTGGGTGGGATATTGGGAAGCAATTCCTGGATGCGAGGGTGGGCAGGGGCTGGGCTGGAATTGCCAGAGCAGCTGTGGCTGCCCCTGGAGCCCTGGCAGTGCCCAAGGCCAGGCTGGGCATTGGGGCTGGCAGCACCTGGCACAGTGGCAGGTGTCCCTGGGCTGCAATCAGCTGCCATTGAAGATCCCTTCCCACCCAAACCACTCTGGCATTCACATTCCTGAACCAAGGATGGAAACCAGCACCAAAACCCATTGCAGCAAATGGAGAAAGGAAAGGAAAGAATGATTGCCTGGCTGGTTCCAGGTGCCCCCAGTGCCATTTGCCACAGGGGGTTTGTAGCCTGGCAAGGCCTGGTTAGAGAGGTTTGGGCTGTGCCAGGGTGCCCAGAGCAGCTGTGGCTGCCCCTGGAGCCCTGGCAGTGCCCAAGGCCAGGCTGGGCTGGCACAGTGGGAGGTGTCCCTGGGGTGGCCTTGGATGGACTTTAGGGTCTTCCAGCCCAAATATTCCATGATTCTGTGACTGCTGTGAATTCCTGGGACTGTGTCTCCCCAGGAGAGGCAGCTGATGGGAGCAGAGTTGCTGCAGTCTCTCCCTGGGTTCCCTTCCACATTTTCACAAGAGCTCCTCCCAGCCCCTTCTCAGCTCATCTCCATCTGCCAGAAATTAAATAAAAAAAGGAAGGAAGAGCGTGGATGTGTCAGGAGGAGCTGCTCTGTGTGCCTGGGCTGCTGAAATCCCAGCCTGGGGAGCTGCTGAGGGCGCTGGGGGCTCTTACACAACCCCTGAGGTGTCACTGCCTTGGGGACATGGAGTGAAGGAGAGATTTCTTTGGTGGCTGCTCCTGCTTCTGCCTGGGCTCCTTGTGGTTCTCTCCATGCTCTGGAGCGGTATTTCACTTATTCCATGTCCACACAAATATCTGAGTCCAGTCCGATGAAGGACCTGGGTTTCTTGTCCTTCCCAATCCCTTCATTCCGAGGCCTCCTGCTCAGCCCAGGGTTTGTGGCCTCCAAGTGACAAACCCTGAGCTGCTTCTGGCCAGTCCTGGAGTCATTAAGGTTGGAAAACATCTCCAAAATTATCAAATTCCAGCACTAACCCAGCGCTGCCAGACCCACCACTAACCCCTGTCCACAAGTGCCACATCCACGTTTCCTGAGCACTTCCAGGTGACTCCAATGGGCAGGGCATTCCAGTGCTTGACCATCTGTCAGGAGATCAACTTTCCCCCGACATCCAACCTAAACCTCTCCTGGTGCCGTGTTGGGGCTGGTTCTCCTGTCTCAGCAGAGCTGGGAGTTCAGAGCTCCAGCTGGGACCTGATCCCAGCTCCAGGGCCCAGCAGCTCCCATGGGAACCTCCCTGGAGGAGAAACAGCCCCAATTCTGGTATTTTTAGGAGAGGTGTGAGAGGCTGAGAGTCCTGAGAGCTCTGGGGGGATCCAGGGTGTGGCTGCAGCCCTGGGATTCCTTAAGGACCTTCAGCACCTGCACTTGGTGACACCATGGTGACACCACATAGACTCAGGCTCTGGTCTGGCCTTGGGCACTGCCAGGGCTCCAGGGGCAGCCACAGCTGCTCTGGGCACCCTGGCACAGCCCAAACCTCTCTAACCAGGCCTTGCCAGGCTACAAACCCCCTGTGGCAAATGGCACTGGGGGCACCTGGAACCAGCCAGGAAATCATTCTTTCCTTTCCTTTCTCCATTTGCTGCAATGGGTTTTGGTGCTGGTTTCCATCCTTGGTTCAGGAATGTGAATGCCAGAGTGGTTTGGGTGGGAAGGGATCTTCAATGGCAGCTGATTGCAGCCCAGGGACACCTGCCACTGTGCCAGGTGCTGCCAGCCCCAATGCCCAGCCTGGCCTTGGGCACTGCCAGGGCTCCAGGGGCAGCCACAGCTGCTCTGGCAATTCCAGCCCAGCCCCTGCCCACCCTGCCAGGGAACAATTCCCAATTGCCAAGATCCCATCCAGCCCTGCCCTCTGGCACTGGCAGCCATTGCCTGGCTCCTGTCCCTCCATCCTTGTCCCCAGTCCCTCTGCAGCTCTCCTGGAGCCCCTTCAGGCCCTGCAAGGGCTCTGAGCTCTCCCTGGAGCCTTCTCCTCCCCAGCCCTCCCAGCCCCACAGGATTTGTGCATCCCCAGACATTTCCCCAGGTGGGAAGGCTCTGACCCAGGAAGGTGCAGGGGCTCCTTGAGGGCTGCACAGGAAATCCATGGGAGAACTGAGAGGAAACTTCCCAGCTCCCACACTGCATTCCCAGCTCTCTGCTGGGAACCTCCCTTCCCACCAGGTTACCCCAAGATCAGCTCTGCAGCCCTGTGGATGGAAAGGCTGCAAGTCCTGGCAGCATTTCCAGGCTCTGTAAATGGATGTTAGGAGGAGAGGAATGGGCTGGGAGCAGCTGGAAGCATGCAGGGCGCTCCAAGGAGCTGCTGTGCAGCACAAAGAGTGGAAAAATGAGTAAAACTCAAAAAAAAAAAAAAAAAAAACCACCAGGAGAGGTGGGGAGGGTTTGACAGAGGCCTTTTCAGGCACTGGGTAATTTCTGCCCAGGCTGGGCCAGGCTGAGGTGAGGGATGGGGAGGATAAGGCTCTGAGCTCGGGTGAGGAGGGAGATGTGGTTGTTTAACCCCCCTGCCCCTCAGGACTGTCCCTTTACTGGCCAAACCGTTTCTAACAAAGGATTTCCACAAAAGTCAGCGTGGCCTGAGCTTCACCCCGTGTTTTCCTGCCCCTGCAGCAGGAGCAGGAGTCTCCAGAGATCCTGGCCCTTCATTTGCCAGTTTAAGCACAACCACAATTTTCTGCCCAAGAGAAGCCACCAGCACCGGGCAAACACCTTTGTGTGGATTGCCCTGAAAGGCCATTTGTGCTGTTTGAGGGAAAATTACCTAAAAAACACCTTTAGGGTGTCAAGGCACAGAGATCAACCGCAGGGCACTGAGGGTGTCATGGGCAGGGTGAAGGACCCGGGGAAAGATAAATCTTAAAAATCTACAGCTTTTTTTAACCCAAAATCTTCAATGTGCTTGTGTCTGGCTCTGTGTGAGAATTCCATCCAGCCCCTCCTGTGTTAAACTGAAGCACTTTAACACAACATTTGCACTTTGCTGCGAATTTTGTTACTTTTTAGTTTTCCTTTCTGCAAGGGTTTGGAGTGACAGGACCCACAGGGAATGGGTTTAAGGTGAAGGAGGGAAGGGCTGGATGGGATCTCGGGAATTGGGAATTGAGGAGGGGCTGGGCTGGAATTGCCAGAGCAGCTGTGGCTGCCCCTGGAGCCCTGGCAGTGCCCAAGGCCAGGCTGGAGCCCCTGGGAGGTGTCCCTGGGGGTGGCACTGGTTGGGATTTAAGTTCCTTCCAACCCAAACCATTCCATGAAGATTTTTGTCATTTTAAAGCCCCACAGGCCAAGCCTGAGCACTGCCACTCCTGCCTGAAGGGGAACAGAGAATGTTCTTCCCACATCACCTCTCCCCTTGGGAAATCTGAAGCAGCAGAAACCTGTGAATTCACCACATTTGAGATAAATTTCACCTCTTCCAGCCTGAGCTGTTGAACTCTGAGTGGGAAATGAGAACCTTCAGGAGTTCCAGGTTCACCCACAGCCCCTGAGCTCCCCCTGTGAATCCCTCCTGGCCCCTTTCCTGAGCTGGGCTCATTTGGAATAGTCTGGGCCCAGAAGCCCAAGCCCCTTTTCAGCCATCCATCAGCAATTAGGCAAACAAAGAGTAATTAATACCCTTAATTAAGGGCAGTGCTCCTTTGGCAGCCCAGGACCCTCCATTCCTCAGACAGCTCAGAATTTCTGCATCCCACTCCCCACATCTGCAAAATCCCTTAACTCCAAAGCTCCCTGTGCTCATTAAACATCTCAGAACCACGAGGGAGAGTCTTCAATGATCCCAAAAAATCCCTGCAAAGTTGGGTTCATATTCCAAGGCTCCCATGGAAGCCACATGGCCTGGGAAGTGGCAGGCACGAGGAATCATTGTGCTAATTTTAGCCCGAGCATCTGCTCCATGTTAAATCTGAAACTCGGTCTCAGAGAAATTGTTTAATTAATTTTGGGTTGTTTTTTTTTTTACCCCTTCAGAATTGACATTTGTCGAACAAGATGTTGGGAGCTGAGGCTGCAGCCGAGTCTGAGTAATCGCAGGGGGTGAGAGCTCGGGGCTGGAGCTGCAGAATTGGGGATTGCAGAGCCAGGCTGGCTGTGCCCCCTGCTTTGGGCTGTCCCCAGCTCCTGACAGGGGACAGGGCCACATATATTAGACCTGTAAATAGGTCTAATATATGTGAGAAATAATTATATTTTAGGCATAAAATTTTCATCAAGCTTATTATTTTTAAGCAAGTTACTGACCTGGGTTTGCCTTTAAAAGATGAACTTTACATACACAGCTGTACAAGGCTTAGCAATATAATAAATTAAACCATGTACTTTTTTCTGCAAGGACTCATCTCCTTACTTGACTTAAGACCCATCACTTTTCAGATTCTACCTTGATGACGAGGAGAAAGGTTTCTTGCCTAAAACCAGATTATGATTTTTCCTCATAAGAGGAAAACAGTATATATTTTTTCTCTTAGCACCTTAAGCATCTTCCTCATCCTAAGCTCTGCATTTTGTAGCTTGCAGTTATGTCAAAAGACTGTCCTTTTAGTGCCTCTCCAGCTGTGTGTTTGTCAGTGCTTCTGGGAGCCTGAGGTGGAAAGCATCATGCAATTTCAAAAACTGATCTAGAATTGTGTTGCCACAATCCTAACTGCAAAGTGGGGAAGACTATTAAAACAATTGTTCTCATTTCTAGTTTATGATTTTATTTTTCTCTTGGACCCAGGCTTCTTTGGCAATGAACATTAGGTTACTGGAGTAATTAAACTATATTAAGGGAGTAATTTATAAACTACTAGCAGTATCAGGCATTTTATAACCTGAAAACCTGTTCAGCATACAATGCTTTGAGGGTCTATTTTCATGTGATTCTGACTGAGCCTGACCTAGATTGAGCAGTGGGATGGGGCCACAGGTCCTAACAGGGGACAAGGTCACAGGTCCTGACAGGGGACAAGGCCACCCAGGTCCTGACAGGGGAGGGATCACCCAGCTCTGCCAGAGGACAGGGTCCCCCAGGTCCTGCCAGGGGACACAGTCACAGGTCCTGACATGGGACAAGGCCACCCAGGTCCTGACAGGGGACAGAGTCACCCAGCCCTGCCCAGGGTCACCCAGGTCCTGCCTGATTCACTCAACTCCTGCCAGAGTCACCCAGGTCCTGCCCAGGGTCACCCAGGTGCTGCTGGAGTCACCCAGGTCCTGCCCAGGTCACCCAGGTCCTGACAGGTTTGCTCAGGTCCTGATAGGGTCACCCAGCTCCCACCTGGTTCACCCAGTTCTTGCCAGGGTTACTCAGCTCATGCCAGGGTCACCCAGCTCCTGCCAGGGTCACCCAGTCCTGCTGGAGTCATCCAGGTCCTGCTAGGGTCACTCTGGGTCCTGCCAGGGTCACCCAGCTCCTGTCAGGGTCATTCAGGACCTAACAAGGTCACCCAGCTCCTGCTCAGGGTCACCCAGCCCTGCAGGGTCCCCCAGGTCCCCGCCTGCCCCCCAGGCTGCCAGCATGGACCAGGCTCAGCTGCAAACCCGGGGATTCCCCTGTGGGTGAACAGCCCCGGGTGATGTTTTTGCACTGCTGCACTCGGCTCTTGCCGGGCTTTAAGCAGCCTCTTATCCTATTATTAGTGGGTTTATGAAGCTGAGCAGCTTCCAGCCCTAATCCAGCTTGGGAAATCCAGGGAGTAGGAGAGAGCACCTGCAGGGCCCTCAGCTTAGGTAGCCAGTTTGCACCAGGGAAAGGACACAGACACCTTCCAGTACATCCCATCCTTTTCCCTTTTCCTTTTCCCTTTCCCTTTCCTTTCCTTTCCTTTCCTTTCCTTTCCTTTCCTTTCCTTTCCTTTCCTTTCCTTTCCTTTCCTTTCCTTTCCTTCCTTTCCTTTCCTTTCCTTTCCTTTCCTTTCCTTTCCTTTCCTTTCCTTTCCTTCCTTCCTTCCTCCCTTCCCTTCCCTTCCCTTCCCTTCCCTTCCCTTCCCTTCCTTCCCTTCCCTTCCCTTCCCTTCCCTTCCCTTCCCTTCCCTCCTTCCTTCCCTTCCCTTCCCTTCCCTTCCCTTCCCTTCCCCTTCCCTTCCCTCTTCCCTTCCCTTCCCTCTCCTCACACCAGGATTTTTCCATTGCCCCAGCTGAACTGACAGCTCAGTTTATTATTTTATATATTTTTACATATTTTCATATATCTTTAAATATTTTCAATATTCCCCTCTGGCCACCCAGACCACTGGGCTGACTCCCCCAGTCTCATCCAGGTGGACACAGACAAACAGGAAATTTTCCCAACAATTTGCCCATTCATTCCCAGGGAGTGACTCCCAGCTGGAATTTATCCCTGGATTCTTTTAAATGGGGCACTTCATGGTGCACAAGGCCCAGGAAGGAGGAAAATACCAAATGACATGGGAAGTGTTGGATAAATCATCAGAAATCATCACAGGATTCATCCCAAAATTCAGCCTGAGTGGGGCTGTGCCGTGGGATGGGGGAGCACAAGGCCTGGATGGGGCTGGGAATTCTGGTTCCTAATCCCCTCAAGGACCAAAACATTGATAGATTCCCCAAAACCACCTAAAAACTCCCTAAATGTGCAAAAAGAAAACTTAGAACTGCCTGAAATCACCCTAAAACTGCCTCAAAACACCCGTAAACTGCCATAAAACATCTTGAAGCCCCCTCAAAACAGCCTGAAACTGACTAAAAAATGCCCTAAAACTGCCTGAAATCACCCTCACACTGCCTCAAAACAGTCCAAAACTGCCTCAAAACACCCTAAAACTGCTCAAAACACTAAAAACATCCTCAAACTGGCTCAAAACACCCTAAAACTGCCATAAAACAGCCTAAAGCCCCCTCAAAACAGCCTGAAACTGACTTTAAAATGCCCTAAAACTGCCTGAAATCACCCTCACACTGCCTCAAAACAGTCCAAAACTGCCTCAAAACACCCTAAAACTGCCTCAAAACAGCCTAAAAGCATTTTAGAACAACCTAAAACTGGCTCAAAACACCCTGAAACTGCCTTAAAACAACCTAAAAGCCGCCAGAAAAAACCCTAAAACTGGCTCAAAACACCCTGAAACCGCCTTAAACATCCTTATACCGCCTCAAAACACCCTAAAATTGCCAAAAACACCAGAAAAGGGGGAAAATGCATCATTCAGGCAACAACCATAATTTTATAGTTGAGTCATTTACGTTTGCTTTTTTTTTTCATTTCCAAAGTGAGGATTTCAGGTCTTTGATGTGTCAGAAGATGTGCCCAGCACAGCCTCTGTGAATCTGTGGGGTTTAATTCATAAACTGGATAATTATGGGACACAACCAGTTCCTGCACCAAGCTGGGCCTAAACAAACTAAGCTGGCTCAGAACTGCTTGGCCTAAAGTCCAAAATTCAGGAAAAGATTTAAAATAAACTAAGAAAAATAGAATTATTGACCATGGTGGTGGTGCTGGGGTGGGTTGGACTTGGCCTTGGAGGGGTTTTTCCAACCTCAAGGACTGGAAATTCCGACCTGAAGGAGGAGATGGTTGGACTTGACCTTGGAGAGCTTTTCCAATCTGGACAAGGAAATGGTTGGACTTGATCTTGGAGGACTTTTCCAACCTTAAAGATTGGAAATTCCAGCTCGGAGAAGATGGTTGGACTTGATCTCAGAGAGCTTTTCCAATTTGGACAAGGAAATTGTTGGATTTGACCTTGCAGGGCTTTTCCAGCCTTAAAGATTAGAAATTCCAACCTGGAGAAGATGATTGAAGTTGATCTTGGAGAGCTTTTCCAATCTGGACAAGGAAATGGCTGGACTTGACCTTGGAGAGTTTTTCCAACCTTTAAGCTGGAAATTCGAACTAGAAGGAGGAAATGGTTGGACTTGAACTTGGAGGGATTTTCCAGCCTGAAAGACTGGAAATTCCAGCCTGAAGGAGGAGATCGTTGGAATTGACCTTGGAGAACTTTTCCAATCTGGATGAGGAGATGGTTGGACTTGACCTTGGAGGGCTTTTCCAACCTTTAAGCTGGAAATTCCAACCTCAAGGAGATGCTCAAGGAGATGGTTTGACTTGGTCTCAGAGGGCTTTTTCCAACGAGAAGAATTGGAAATTCCAGCTTTAAGGATTTGGAATTCTGAGAAAGGGGAAGTGACAGGGCAGGGACAGCAGAGTGGGACAGCAGGGCGTGGCATCAGCTCCCCTCCTCACCTGCCACTGGCTCCCCAAACTCCAGGATCCCTTAGATCCTCCTGGAATTCCTCCTCCCTGCCTGAAATCCCCCCAGCTGCCCCATGGCACAAAGGAACCCTTTGAAATCCAGAGCGAAGAGGGGCTGGGGGGGCTCAAGCCCTGCAACCTCCTCCCAGTCTGCCGTTCTTGGCAGCCCAGGCCGAGTTATCCCCAGTGAAAATACCCCAGAGCCTGTGCCGTGCTTCCCTGCTGGAACCGATCCCACCCGCACTGGTCCAGGAGAATTCCTTCACGCCTCCTTTAGTGCAGGAAGCTCTGGAGTGGATTCACTTCAGTGCAACATCCTCATCTCAAGGAGGTGAATCACAGACTGGATTTTTCACTCTGCTGGCTGCAAAGGGAGAGGGGTGAATTCCCAGCTGGAGAGGGAGGAATTACAGAATCACAGAATTCCCAATATCACAGAATTCCCAGAATCTCTGGGTTGGAAGAGACCTTCAAGCTCATCGAGTCCAACCCAGCCCCAACCCCTCAACTCAACCCTGGCCCCCAGTGCCACATCCAGGCTTTGTTAAACACCCCCAGGATGGGGACTCCACCACCTCTCTGGGCTGAAGCTCAGGGTTCCAAAGTCTCTCCTCTCTCCTCACAGGTCCTCAAGATCAGATTAAAATGTGTGGGTGCACAGGGGTGTCAGCACAAAACCTGTGGGTGCATCACAAATCACAGAATTCCACAATGGTTTGGGTTGGAAGGGCCCCCTCACTTCCTGTGAGGCTACCTGGGCATGGCCCCAGCCACTGGCCTGGAAAAAACCTGGAGATTTCCCTTTCCATCTGCTATTGGAGCTGTTTGAACTGAATTCCCCTTCACAGAATTCCCAGAATGACTGGGTTGGAAGAGACCTTCAAGCTCATCAAGTCCAACCCAGCCCCAACCCCTCAACTCAACCCTGGCACCCAGTGCCACATCCAGGCTTTGTTAAACACCCCCAGGGATGGTGACTCCACCACCTCCCCGGGCAGAACATTCCAGAACTTTATCACTGTTTCCATAAAAAACCTTTTCCTGATATCCAACCTGCATTTCCCTTGGGGCAGCTCGAGGCTGTGTGCTCTGGTTCTGTCAGTTCCTGGAGAAAGACCTCAGCCCTGTGTTTTTAACAGGATGTGAGGGCATTTATTTCACACTCCTGGAAGTGTCACCTGGCCACCCTCACCTCCAGGAATGTCACCTGGCCACCCTCACTGTGGTTTTATTTTTATTATTTATAAATAAATATATATCTGTATATACATATATAAAAATAAATATATATAAAATAAAGAATATATATTTTATATAATATAAATATATATAATAAATTTTAATAATTTATATATAAATCATATCTACATAAATTATAAAAAATATATAAAATAAATATATGTAAAATTATGCACATTCTGGTTGCACATCATTCACTAATGAATGTCACAGCAAAAAAAAATCCCAAACATTTTAGACAAGGAAACAAATCAAAAATCCCTTCCAAACATGAGGTGATAACTTAAAAATTTAGGAGATGGAGGCTTCAGGCCACACACAAAAATAAATTCAAATAAACACATTGAAGGGGAGGTATCAAGACCCCTCTCATACTCTGAGCCAATGGACTGCAGCAAACACTAAACTGGCAGGAAATCCTAAACCCAGTGCTGGGGTTGGTTTTATGATATATATTATATTAAAAGAAAATGATATATTAAAACTATACTAAAAGATTAGAAGAAAGGATTTCATCAGAAGGCTTGCAAGGAAACGAAGGCATTGAATGATAATAAAATCTTGTGACTGACCAGAGAGTCTGAGGCAGCTGGCTGTGATTGTCCATTAATTAGAAACAACCACATGAGACCAATCACAGATGCACCTGTTGCATTCCACAGCAGCAGATAATCAATGTTTACATTTTGTTCCTGAGGCCTCTCAGCTTCTCAGGAGAAACAATCATAGCAAAAGGATTTTTCATAAAATCCCCCCTCCAGGAGATCTCTGCTGTCCATGGCCACTGAGTGTCCCTGCAGGGCTGATCCAAGCCCAGCATCCCATGGGGAGATGCTGCGCCCAGGGCAGGAGCCAAGCATTCCTGCCTGGATGCAATCTGAGCCTGGCACAGCACAGCAGCCTTTGCCCCCTGCACTGCCAGAGGAGCAGCTTTCTGCTGCCCTGCATGGCCAGAGGGAGCCCAGGCCCATCTGCAGCAGCCCTGGAGCTGCAGAGGAAAACTCCCCCCTTGTGCAGGATCCCTGCTGCAGCAGAGCCACAGCTGGCACTGCAGGAGGGCTGAGCCCCCATGGCATGGGGCTGTGCCACCAGCCTGAGCCACAGCGTGCCAGGGCCTGCTCTCACTCTGGCAGGGTTTGTTTGTACCATTGCATTTGTATTTTTAATTTCCCTAGTACAGAACTGTTATTCCTGTTCCCATATCTATTCCTGAGAGCCCCTTAATTTCAAGATTGAAATAATTCAGAGGGAAGGGGTTTGCATTTTCCATTTCAAGGGTGGCTCCTGCCTTCCTCAGCAGACACCTGGCTGTTCAAACCAAGACACTTGGTCCCCCCTCCAGGAGATCCCAACCCAAAACCTCCTCCCCAAAGCTGGATTGTGCCACCAGCCTTGAAGTTCTGAGCTTCCTCCCCTGACTCTGCTCAGATATTTCAAAGACTTGCTTGGATTTTTTTTTTCCTTTTAGTTATATATTTATTATTATTTCACACTTTCAACTCAGCACAGAAAGCTCCTCAAATTTTCCTTCACAGGCTGAAATCTGTAATTACAGGCTGCAGTCAGGCAGCGGCTGCTGGAGCTCCCTGCCCTGCCAGCAGAGCAGGTCAAGTATGAGCTCTGAACCCACATTACCAGGAGGGGAAGCTGGGTTGAATTCTGCTCAATTAGTGCTGGAACTGTCTTGGAAGAGAAAGGTGAATGAAGCTAATGGAGCTCTGCAGAGACCTCCCCACCAGCACTGCAGAGGCTGGAATTTAATTTCTGATATGGCAGCAATTAATGATGTTTTGGCACCCTGTGCCCATGTGTTGGAGTGTCGGGGGTAGGATGGACAGAGAGCAGAGATCTCTGAGCCAGGGCTGGGAACTTGTGGGTTATTGCAAAGGGCCTGGGTGCAGGGCCCTGCTGGGAGCTGCCAGCCACAGCTCAGAGCAGGCTGAGAGAAGAGAGGGGGAGAGAGGGTGAGAGGGTGAGAGAGGAAAAGGGGTAAGAACGTAAAAGGCAAGAGCTAAGAGACAAGAGGTAAGTGTAAAAGCATAGAAAAGTAAGAGCTAAGAGTATGAGTGCAAAGTTCCCATTACAATACCATCAATCTTCTTCTGTGCTGAATATTCTCATTCTCACTGACCAATCTAGTACAAGATACAAATCCTACAGCATTTCCATACAGCCTAGAAGAATCATTACATTCCCACACTGGGTTACATTTTAAACCCTAAAAACTCCTCTTTGGGCCCTTCTGCCAAGCTGGCAGGGTCTGCTCTGAGCCTTGGGCCTGTCTGCAAGCAGAGGGGATTGTTTGATCCAAAGGGGATCACCTTCAGCTGGCCATGCCATTGTTTTCCAGTTGTTCAGTAACTGAGGGATCTCAAAGCTTGCTTTCATTTCAGTCTCACTTGGAGTTTCCATATTCTCAAAATCTTTTGCCAGACAATCACATTTATAAGGCTGTTTCATCCTCCCCAACGGCACTCCCAACCTGCAGGTGACATTCCTGAGGTTCCTCTCTTGTTCCTCCTCACCTCCAGCTCAGGGGTCGATTTCACAGCCATGGGGAGGGTGCTGGGGCACAGAGGGAACTTTCAGGATGTTCTTCCCCCTTTTCAGGGCTGAGACTCAGGACAGAGTGTGGAATTACAGAGGGACAGAGGTGGAATTTTGGAAGGGCTCATTGGGCTGCTGCCATTCCCAGAATGAAGATCATTCCTCAGGTGCTCTCAGGTGGCTCTCAAACACCCCAGAAACCTGAAACTCAATGAGACAGGAGATTTTGGGAATCCTTTACCACTGCTCCCCTTCTGAGAATGGGTTTCTGTAAGCAGCAAAAACACTGAAGCAAAGATTTAAAATAGATGGAAAATTTTCTTTTATCCAGCTGGTGAAAGTGTGAATCTCACCCAAACGCCACGTGGGTGGGAGGGCAGAGCCAGGAGCTCCCAGGTGTCCAGCTCGGGGTATTCAGTGATTCCACAGTCCCAGGAGTGGAATCAGGAGGAATTGCCCTGTCTGAATTTGTCCCCCAGGATGGCAGAACCCAGCGGGGAGCAGCAGCTCAGCCTGGAGAGGAGAAGGCTCCAGGCAGAGCTCAGAGCCCTTGCAGGGCCTGAAGGGGCTCCAGGAGAGCTGCAGAGGGACTGGGGACAGGGATGGAGGGACAGGAGGCAGGGAATGGCTGCCAGTGCCAGAGGGCAGGGCTGGATGGGATCTTGGCAATTGGGAATTGTTCCCTGGCAGGGTGGGCAGGGGCTGGGCTGGAATTGCCAGAGCAGCTGTGGCTGCCCCTGGAGCCCTGGCAGTGCCCAAGGCCAGGCTGGACATTGGGGCTGGCAGCACCTGGCACAGTGGCAGGTGTCCCTGGGCTGCAATCAGCTGCCATTGAAGATCCCTTCCCACCCAAACCACTCTGGCATTCACATTCCTGAACCAAGGATGGAAACCAGCACCAAAACCCATTGCAGCAAATGGAGAAAGGAAAGGAAAGAATGATTTCCTGGCTGGTTCCAGGTGCCCCCAGTGCCATTTGCCACAGGGGGTTTGTAGCCTGGCAAGGCCTGGTTAGAGAGGTTTGGGCTGTGCCAGGGTGCCCAGAGCAGCTGTGGCTGCCCCTGGAGCCCTGGCAGTGCCCAAGGCCAGGCTGGAGCACCTGGCACAGTGGGAGGTGTCCCTGCCATGGCACTGGAGGGGATTTAGGATCCCCCCAACCCTTGCTGTGAGTCGGTGCCCCTGTCACCATGGCTGGCACCCCAGGAGCCATGGCCAGGTCACAGCACCCACCAAGTGCCACAGGGAGAGAGAAAAGGAATCCCCGAGCAAAACTGTCCCTGGCCAGCCAGTGCCACACCAGGCTCACCCCATCATCCCCCTCCTGCATTTCCTGGGGTGACCCCAGCCCAGAGCAGGGACTGGAATGCTCTGAGGTTGCTGCAGTCGGGTTTATCCCCTGCTCCTCCTCCAGCTGTCCTTAGGGCTGTCAGGGGCAGCCTCAGCCCTGCAGCCATCCCCCAGCCCCAGGCTGGGCTATTTGCAGACAAAACCCGCTCCAAAAACACCCCCGGGCTGCAGGAATCGACACCTTTGGGGTTTTTTTAATGCTGAACCGTGACCTGAAATGGCCCAGAAGTGCCTCAGCTGAGCCGAGGTTTATCTGAGCAGCTCCCTAATCCCCTCCTCCCTCAATCTCAATCTCAGCTCTGCCAACACCTCCCTGGGCACAGAACAGGTGCGAATCAGAGCAGAATCGCCAGCAAAAAAGAAAAATACAAAAAAAAAAAAAAAATAAAATCAAAATCAGCCTTGCCAGGCAAGGCAGGGTTCGACTTGCACATGTAGGGCTGTACCTGAAGCAGCCTGGCTGGTTCATCCCTCTCCCAGAACACAGCCGTGTCTCGTTTTATTAATAAAAGACGTGGCTGTCTCTCTTTTTTTCTTTTTTTTTTTTTTTGAAAACGTTATTAAAATCCACGGCGAGATTTTCATTGGCAATGAATTCCAGGGCTTAATTATGCACTGTGTTAACAGGCTGGGTGTTTTTACATGTCTGAGAGAGGCCACGTGCTCCCACACTCTCTGAGCAGATTAAATAACCAGACAAATGTATCCTCTGCACCTTTTTATGGGATTGATGGAATTTTGGTGGGTTGGACACCACGAGGGTCTTTGGAGCAACCTTCAGATCCCTGGATTTGGAGCCTCTCTGGGGTATCAAACCCCTGGGGTTTGGAATTTGGTGTTTTTTAAGGATTTGTTGATTTTTAAGGATTTCTAACCAGCAGGAGGTTGGAATGAGATGTTTTTTAAGGTCCCTCTGACCCAAACCATCCTGTGATTCTATCACTCATCAAGACAGGGAGATAAGGAAATGCCGCTCTGATTTATAGAAATCCTCCACATCCGTCTCAATAAATGCCAAGATTTGTTGTTCCCACTCATGCCAGCAATGCTTCCTGCAGAGTTTACCAGGGAAAAACTGATTTTCTGTGCTGTTTGTCCAAGCAAACCCTTCCCTGTGGCTGCGGGGCCAGCCCAGCCAGCAGGTGACAAACGTCCCTGCTCCCAGAGGCCACTGTCCCACCAGAGGTTCCCAGCCCCATTTCCTGGGCTGCGAGCAGGGTTCACCCCTGGGCAGGGGCTCTGCCCTCCTAAAGGACCCCCCAGGACAGGTTTTGTGTCTCTTTCAGCCTCGCCCCGGAGTTGTGATGCCCAAATTTTCTCATCGAGCTGTGGCTGCCCCTGGAGCCCTGGCAGTGCCCAAGGCCAGGCTGGAGCACCTGGCACAGTGGGAGGTGTCCCTGCCATGGCAGGGGTGGCACTGGGTGGGATTTTAGGGTCCCTCCCAACCCAAACAATTCCAGAATTCCCCATCCCACAACACGACAGACAGATCCAACAGTGATGAATCACAGAACCACAGAATGAATTAGGTTGGAAAAGATCTCCAAGATCATCAAAGCTGTGTCTGATCTTGTCCCCAGCCCAGAGCTCTGAGTGCCACCTCCAGGAATTCCTTGGGCACCTCCAGGGTTGGGCACTGCAAACCTCCCTGGGCAACCCCTGCCAAACCCTGACCACCCTTTCTAAGGATAAATTTTCCCCCAATATGCAAAAATGGGATTTTAATCACTTTCTGTTGTTGGTGTGAGGGGTTTGGAGCTGTGGGGAACAGGAAATGTTCCCTGCCAGAAGGGGCTGGGGCAGGGACACCTCTGCTGCTGGGCTTGCATTGGATGGATATTCCCTTGGGGGAAAAGCCTTTGGGATTCTGGTGTTCAGGATGCAGAGATGAGGTGGGAAAAGAGCTCCAAGGACATCGAGTCCCAGCTGATCCCACCTTGTCCCCAGCCCAGAGCTCTGAGTGCCACCTCCAGGAATTGCTGGGGCACCTGCAGGGATGGGCACTGCAGAGCTCCCTGGGCAGCCCCTGGCAAGGCCTGAGCCCCCTTTGCATGGGGAAATTCCTGCTGTGCCCACCCTGAGCTGCCCTGGCCCAGCCTGAGGCCGTTCCCTCTGCTCCTGTCCCTGTTCCCTGGGGCACAGCCCGACCCCCCCGGCTGTGCCCTCCTGGCAGGAGCTGTGCAGAGCCACAAGGGCCCCCTGAGCCTCCTTTGCTCCAGGCTGAGCCCCTGCCCAGCTCCCTCAGCCTCTCCTGGGGCTCCAGACCCTTCCCAGCTCCATTCCCTGCCCTGGACTCGCTCCAGCCCCTCCAGGCCCTTCCATGAAGATTGAATTTGTCACAGATTTCAGATTCTCTGTTGACTCCACCTGCACAACCCTGGCTCCACAGGAGCCTCCAGCTTTCAATATTCCCAATGCAGAGCGTGGATTTTTATTTTCTGTACCCAGAACAAACCTGAAAATGAACCTGCCCCACCTGACTGCTGGAAAATGCTGTTTATTCCGCTCCATAATTTTGCTTCTGTGGTATAATGATAATGATGATAATAATAAGGAGAGAAGAAACAAGAAAACAACCAGGAAAAATTAAAGCCATTTTGTTTATCTGCATCAACATGAAATGGCAAATGAGGCTGTTAAAACTGTGGAGTTTAAAAGTTGCAGCATCTTGCAGGATTAAATCAGAACTGGTCACGTGGGTTTGAATGAAAAAGAATTCAAAAATCTGCCTGGCTGCTTGGCTGGGAGAAGCTGATTTTTGTTCCTATAAACAACAGTAGCGGGGAGAATAAACAAATAATATTCTAATTGCTTCTATGGCTGCAGAACAGAGCACAGGGCTGGATTATAACTGAAAACAACAACGAGTTCTGGGGATAAATCTTGTTAAAAGTAAAATGTCTCAAGAGCTGAATGCTCCCTGTTACTAACGTTGACATCAGATCCTTCTCCTGATTTTTCCCTCATTTTCCCTGGGTGATCCATGCCCGCGTTGCTTTAACACCTTGAGGCAAACCCACCCCCTGAAATTTCTCTTAACAACGTGGCTCAGGTTTCCTGAGGATGCCCCACTGCTCACAGGGAATTTTAACAGCTCTGCTGCTCCTTTTCTTCAAGACCCAAATACTGAAATGTATTTTAAATCCCCGTGCCAGTCCTTGGCCTCCACATGCCTAAATTACCCCAGTCTTTGATTGCCCATCTGGGGCTGGATTTGAAATCCCTGGATTTGAAGCTTCTCTGGAATATCAAACCCCTCTGCTTTGGAATTTGATGCTTTTTAAGGTTTTCCAAGCCCCTCTGAGATATCAAACCCTTGGGGTTGGGAATTTGGTGATTTTTAAGGTTTTCCAAACCTCTCTGGGCTATCAAACCCTAGGGGTTTGGAATTTGGGGATTTTTAAGGTTTTCCAAACCTCTCTGGGCTATCAAACCCTAGGGGTTTGGAATTTGGGGATTTTTAAGGTTTTCCAAACCTCTCTGGGCTATCAAACCCTAGGGGTTTGGAATTTGGGGATTTTTAAGGTTTTCCAAACTTCTCCGGTCCATCAAACCCCTGAGGTTTGGATTTGGTGTTCTTTAAGGATTTCCAGCCAGTGGGAGGTTGGAATGAAATCGTTTTTAATCACAAACCATCCTGTGATTCTATAACTCATCAATATACAGAGATAAGGAAACCTTTTCCTCCAAACCTGACCATCTGTGGATGCTCCTCTGCACATTTTCATTCTTTATTTTTATTCTAAAATTCTCAAAGAATAATAGAGCCCTTGACCAAACCATGGGCAGACAGAGAATTGCCTTGTCCACACGCACCTGGAAACACTTTGCAGAGCAGCCTGGAAAAAATTCCAAGAGAGGAACAAGATATCCCAAAACACAAAGTGTTCCTGAGCAGGCTGTGGAGAAAGGGCTGTTGTTGGTTTTCCCAATGGATTTTCCCAATCCATGCCAGTGTGTTTAAGGGATTATGGGGGGTTTTAGGTTGGAAGAAGTGTCTGGGGCTGTGTGTTCTGTGCCCACCTGTCAGAGCTGGGGCAGTTCTCTGCTGTTCTCGGGGCAGTTTTCTTCATCTCTCCCACAGCCAATCCTCCCTCCAGGAGATCTCTGCTGTCCATGGCCACTGAGTGTCCCTGCAGGGCTGATCCAATTCCAGCATCCCATGGGCAGATGCTGCGCCCAGGGCAGGAGCCAAGCATTTCCTGCCTGGATGCAATCTGAGCCTGGCACAGCACAGCAGCCTTTGCCCCCTGCACTGCCAGAGGAGCAGCTTTCTGCTGCCCTGCATGGCCAGAGGGAGCCCAGGCCCATCTGCAGCAGCCCTGGAGCTGCAGAGGAAAACTCCCCCCTTGTGCAGGATCCCTGCTGCAGCAGAGCCACAGCTGGCACTGCAGGAGGGCTGAGCCCCCATGGGATGGGGCTGTGCCACCAGCCTGAGCCACAGCGTGCCAGGGCCTGCTCTCACTCTGGCAGGGTTTGTTTTGTACCATTGCATTTGTATTTTTAATTTCCCTAGTACAGAACTGTTATTCCTATTCCTTTATCTTTGCCTAAGAGCTTTCAAATTCAATTTCAAATTTATAATAATTTCAAATTTATAATAATTCAGAAGGAGGGGGTTTGCATTTTCCATTTCATGGGAGGTTCTTGCCTTCCTCAGCAGACACCTGGCTGTTCAAACCAAGACAGGATGAAAGACAATAAAATATGAAAGATGACATTTGGAAAAGCAGCTTCCCCTTCCCTGCTGGATCTGCTTTGGGACCTTCGGGATTGATTTTGTTCTTTTGGGATCTGAGCCTTATGGAGCATAGCGATACTTCCCAAAGGAAGAAATGCCCCAGCCTTAATACTCCAAATACTTTTCATTTGGAAACTGGAAGGTGGAAATATCCCAGTGACAGCTTAGGAAATCCTGGAGGATTTTGAGCTGAAATTCTTCCCTGTGAGGGGCTGGAATTGCCAGAGCAGCTGTGGCTGCCCCTGGATCCCTGGCAGTGCCCAAGGCCAGGCTGGAGCAGCCTGGGACAGTAGAAGGTGTCCCAGGGCATGGAATGGGATGGGATGGGATGGGATGGGATGGGATGGGATGGGATGGGATGGGATGGGTTTTAAGACCTCTTCCAACCCAAACAATTCCAGGATTCCATGAACGACTTTTGCCATAGAATTACACCCAAAATCCCAACCAAACCCCTGCTCCCTTCCCTGATGGAACTCCCAGGAAAACAGGGATCTGGTCTTGGCTGGGTCAGGCTTGGAGGCCCTTCCCTGGCTCGGGGCCAGGAACGCTGGGGCTGCAAATGCCAACGGATATTTTGGGATTACTCCGTGGAACTGCTAAGCCAAGCTGCCATAATATCTATCCCTGGTTTAATTCTGTAGTCAGGGTTTCCCAAATGAAAGCAGAGCTTTTCCATTCCTAAAAGCTGGAATTTGGGAATGCCCAGGAGGACGTCCAGGCTGGACACACAGCCAGAAGGATTTCACACAGGATCTGCTCAGTTCTGAAGAACAAAATCTTTCGGAGTTTTTCAGAATTATTGCTCATTTCAACTCGAAATCCCCTGGGACAGCTTCGCTTTCCAAGCAGCTCAGTGAGGCACGGAGAAGCATCTTGGGAGAAATTCTAAAAATAACCCCTCTGGTTGCCACAGCAAAGAACCCAAACATGCCCAAAAATATTTCAGTGCAAACAGAACCTGGAGTTCACTTTTTTTTTGCCTCCTCTCCCAGCACCACAACATGCCACAGTTTGCTTACAGTAGCAGAGAATTCAAATTCAGCATCTTTTCTCCTCACTGGGCTCCATCCATGTCTCACACCCAGTCTGAGCCTCCTTTCCTTGCAGCTGCCCAGAGTTTCAGTCCACTCAAACAGGAGTTTCATAACTCTGAATGCAAAAACACCAACAACTCCCTCGTTTTATCTCTGTGACCTCAGAGTTTGGGCACCCTCCAGGCCACCAAGAGAAGGGATTTTAAGAGCTGCTCTCTGCTTTTCACAATCCTCCCCAGCCCTGGTACATTCACAGATACCAACCAAGGCTCTGGATTCCCCTCTGGAGAAGTGTCTTGGCTTGGAAATGCAAGATTTATCTGGGCTGTGTGTTCTGTGCCCACCTGTCAGAGCTGGGGCAGTTCTCTGCTGTTCTTGGGGCAGTTTTCTTCATCTCTCCCACAGCCAATCCTCCCTCCAGGAGATCTCTGCTGTCCATGGCCACTGAGTGTCCCTGCAGGGCTGATCCAATTCCAGCATCCCATGGGCAGATGCTGTGCCCAGGGCAGGAGCCAAGCATTCCTGCCTGGATGCAATCTGAGCCTGGCACAGCACAGCAGCCTTTGCCCCCTGCACTGCCAGAGGAGCAGCTTTCTGCTGCCCTGCATGGCCAGAGGGAGCCCAGGCCCATCTGCAGCAGCCCTGGAGCTGCAGAGGAAAACTCCCCCCTTGTGCAGGATCCCTGCTGCAGCAGAGCCACAGCTGGCACTGCAGGAGGGCTGAGCCCCCATGGCATGGGGCTGTGCCACCAGCCTGAGCCACAGCATGACCCTCCACCCACCTCCCTGCTGGAAGAGGTCTCATCCCCACCTATTCATTTTCATTGCTCTCTTATCCAGCGAGAAATTCTAATGATTCCAATCCCAATGATCCCAAATCCCAACAATTCCAAATCCCAATGATCCCAAATCCCAATGATCCCAATTCCCATTAATTCCAAATCCCAATGATCCCAAATCCCAATGATCCCAAATCCCAATGATCCCAATTCCCAATAATTCCAAATCCCAATGATTCCAAATCCCAATGATCCCAAATCCCAATGATCCCAAATCCCAATGATTCCAAATCCCAATGATTCCAGATCCCAATGATTCCAAATCCCAATGATTCCAAATCCCAACGATTCCAAATCCCAGTGATTCAGAATCCCAACGATTCCAAATCCCAGTGATTCCAAATCCCAATAATCCCTATTCCCAACAATTCCAAATCCCAATGATCCCAAATCCCAATGATCCCAAATCCCAACAATCTCAAATCCCAATGCCCCACAGACTCCATGTGGCAGAAGCTACCAACCTGCTCTAAAAATTGTGTCTTCTGGGCAAAACTCTGTCCAAAAAGTGCACGGGGAGAAACCCCCAGGTTTCACCACACAACACCCAAAGGCTCCAAAACCCAGAGACGGCCACGAGGAAATTTTCAGAGCTCTCCCAGGGAGCTCAGGCCAGTCCAGGAAAAACAGGGTAAGAAACCATGGCAGGTTTTCATGTGCCACCTGCACACACTGCACACACCGCCAGGGCCCTAAATATAAACACACAGCCCTTTCCTGGCTGCTGCAGGAACAACCCTGGCTTGTTCTCCCAGCGAGGCAGAGCTGCAGCTGCTGGAGGATCAGACACGTTCAGGGCGGGACCCCCCGTCCCCCCCCCTTTCTTTTCACGGTGTTTGTAGGTTTATGAATAAGGCATTGATGGTGCCCAAACCTCAGATCTCCACCTTGGAGGGAGAGCTAAAATTAGCGTGGAGTTTATTCGCTGAGTTGTCAGGAGGGAAGGGAGCTCGTGTGGGATGCTGGAGATCCAGCAGGCAAAACAGCATTCCGCAAAAAAACCAGGGAAGGCTGCAGCCCTTGTGATGGGTTTGCACACACCCCACACCCCATTTATCCAAAAAACTCAGTTATTCCTGGAAAGCCCAGCAGGGTGAAGCTGTGCCAGCACATCCAAGCAGAGAGGGAGAGCTCTGGGAGCAGAGGAAGAGCTGAGGTGCAACGTGTGAGCAGTGACTTCAATTTCCATCCCAGAGGACCCCAAATCGGTTTGAAGGCAGTAAATACAGAGCTGATGTCCCTCACCATGGAGAAATAGGCAGGGGTGGATAGAGCATGATATTTTTCCAGCAAAGAATTGGGAGAAAAGGAAAAGAAATTTCATTTTCACTTCCAAAAAGATCAGGGAATTCATGGCCAGAAGTGCCCGGCTTGCAGGAGAGAGGGAGGGGTCAGTAAAATCCAGAGCAACTGGGTAAGGAAAGCAGAAGCTCCCTGGCTGGAGTGAAACCAGTGAGTGGGGGTGTGTGCAGCTGGAGCAGGGCACACTGAGGGCAGAGCTCAGGGATCTGCAGCTCCTCCTGAGGGGCAGCTCCCATCCCTGCTCTGGGACAGGGACAGCAGCCAGGGAACAGCTGGGGCTGGGCCAGGGCAGCTCAGGCTGGAGATCAGGGCAAGGCTCTTCCCCCAGAGGGTGCTGGCACTGCCCAGGCTGCCCAGGCAATGGGCACGGCCCCGAGGCTGCCAGAGCTCCAGGGATGCCCAGGCTGGGCTTGCTGGGGGCTCTGGGCAGGGTTTGGGGTTGGGATTGATCATCCCTGTGGGTCCCTTCCAGCTCAGCACATTCCATGATTGTGTGAGTGTGAGGGATGGGGGAGATGAAGGATGGGGGAGAAATTTGGGCAGCGCTGCAGGGATGGCCAGGGTGGGGTTGGTGGGGGGTCTGGGCAGGGTTTGGGGCTGGACTGGCTGATCCCTGTGTGACAGATGAGCAATGCCATGGCTGACTCTCACAATAAAAGGACAAATATCATGGATATATGTCAGGAGCAGTTTTATAGATATATAGTTGTGTTTTACCCCCCCTTGTGTTGTTCTCAGGGGTGCCCTGGGTGGGTTTAGGACATTTGGGAGGGTCACTCGTTCCCATGGCAACAGCTGCCCCCCAATCCAGGTGTCAGGCAGGGATCTCCACCCCTGGGCAGGGAAGGAGGAGTCCATGGACAGAACTTTGGGGGGGCCAATGGGTTAAAAGGTGAAACCTCCATGGTGTGGGTGAGCACATGGTGGGAAACATCCTCTGCTCCTGTAATATTTTCTCTATCCAGTCTTCTGTTGTATTTTTGATAAGGTTTCAATAAACCTTTTAAATTTTTGAATGTGAGGATCATTTCTCACACCTGTGGGTCCCTTCCCACTCTGGATATTCTGTGATCCTGTTCTGGGATTCTCTCATCCATCCCCTGCAGTTACCTGTGGATAACCTGTGCACCCCTCAGCACCCCTGGAGGCACCCATGTGGCACAGCCCCTCCTTCCCCTTCCCAACCCTTGCTTACATTTCATCTCCATTACTCTGCTTCCAAAATTTATTAAAATTAATCCCAGCACGTTGTGAGTTCATTAATCAGATGGGATTTGCAGTGCCAGTTGCTGCTGTCTGGGTGCTGAGGGCAGGGAGAGGCTGCAGCCACCCCAAAGGAGCAGCACAGACCCACAAGGCTGGCTCTGCTCACACCAAGGGCTTCATTTCAGGCTTTTTTTCTCTGATTTCCCCTCTAGAAGAGCTCCTGTGGGTGCAATCAGTGATCTCCTGGTGTCAGCCCCGCTCCCCTCACAGCCCTCAGCAGCAGAGTGGGAAATCCCTGGAAATTCAGGTTTTTTTCATCAAAATTAATGACCTGGGATCATCCAATCCATGTGCTCCAACTACAGCTTTTTGCCCCCTCCCTGTTGTTCCCTTCTCAGTAAAGGATTTTTTTAAATTCCCATTGCAAAGAAACCACTGAACTATTTTTGGTTGGGTTTTTTTTTTCATTCCCCACCAGGAACAAGCTGTGTGAATTCGAGACAAACGGGGCTATTTTGACAGGCCAGAAGCTTTCATTCCCTTCACTGATCTTTCCTCCCTGCGAACTGATCTCCAAGGCAAGCTGACACTGAACTGGAGCATCCCAGGAGCATCCTCGGAGTATCCTTGGAGCATCCCCGCCCTCCCAGCCCCTCCAGCTGTCCCTGCCCATCTCCTGCCATGCCACCACTCCAGGAAGGTGGTGCTCAGTGCTCGGTGGGCCTGGTGTCAGCCCTGCTCCCCTCACAGCCCTCAGCAGTACAGTGGGAAATCCCTGGAAATTCAGGTTTTTTCATCAAAATTAATGACCTGGGATCATCCAATCCATGTGCTCCAACTACAGCTTTTTGCCCCCCCTCCCTGTTGTTCCCTTCTCAGTAAAGGATTTTTTAACATTCCCATTGCAAAGAAACCACTCAACTATTTTTGGTTGGCTTTTTTTTCATTCCCCACCAGGAACAAGCTGTGTGAATTCGAGAGAAACAGGCCAGAAGCTTTCATTCCCTTCACTGATCTTTCCTCCCTGCGAGCTGATCTCCAAGGAGAGCTGACATCCGAACCGGAGCATCCCCGGAGCATCCCAGGAGCATCCCAGGAGCATCCCCAGAGCATCCCCGCCCTCCCAGCTATCCCTGCTCATCTCCAGCCGTGCCACCGCTCCGGGAAGGGCCAGCCCAGTGCTCGGTGGCCTCGTAGACACCCCGGAGCTGGTGGGGACCACAGCACTGGGGATGTTTCCCCTTTTCCCTGCCCGCTGGAGAATTAATTCTGCTCTCACCGGCTCTGTCTGGGCGGGCCCGCTCCTCGCAGTTGTTTACAAACACGCTAAACCCCATTTAAACCCCATTTAAACCCCATTGTGTCGCGCTCCAGCTGCCCGAGGAGTTTTGACTCAGCTCCTGGCCCCGCACCAGAATTCGGAATGACAGATTGCCAACAAGGACGGCGAGGGAGGGGGTGTGGGGCGGCCAGACGACACAGCAGATGAATTTATTGGGTTTATTGTGGGTTTATTGTGAGTTTATTGTGGGTTTATTGTCCCTCTGCCGCCGGGGATGGAGGGCAGGAGGCAGGCCTGGCTGAAGGGACACTGCAAGGAGTACTCAGGTCGAGGGACAATCAGTTTTTAAGCGCTGGTGGAGGCGGCTCTGAGCTGTCACTGCTGCTCCCGGGGAGCACAACCTGTCCCCTGCAATTAGTGCTCCGCCCTGATCACCCTCAAGTCCTGCCCAAACCAGCTGTGCCTTCTGCGGGGCCAGCAGCAGGAGCAGCTCCCCCAGCCTGGCCCATCCCCACAGCTTTCCATCCTGTGCCAGCACATTTTACCTGGGAAAATTCCCCACAGCCTGGCTGCAGCCAGGGGACAGGTATCCCTGTGGAAAAAGCTCCAAACAATCCCCAAACAATCCCATTTTCCACTCTGGCTCACATCAGCCAAGTGATTCTCAGTCCTTAAAATCCACCCAACACTGGCACCAGACCTGGAATTGAGTCCCTAAAATGTCGTGGGGAAGATTACACCCATGCCCAGCAGCACCAGGATTTACAAGAGCTCCATGAGTAGCAATTTATTCCCACAAACTTCCCCCAAAGTTGGGCAGGCAGCATCCCCCAGGAAGGCAAATCTTCAGCAGCAAATGAAGAGATTTAATGAAGTTTGCCACGGGAAAAGGCAGAGCTGCAGGGGAGGTGGGATTTGGGAACTGCTGGTCATGTTCAATGGGAGAGACCCAGCAAAAGCTTCTGTTTCTCAATATTTGACATTTTCAACTCCACCCTCACCCTGCAAACCACTTCTGGCTGCTGGGACCAGAAAATCACCTGGATGGAATCACCTACAAACCAAACCAGAGCCCTCTGTCGGCAGAAACAAAGTGGAAAACCCGAATCTGGACCAGTCCTTACCCCTCAAAACATCTTTTAATGCTCAGTCACCAATGTCTGCTCTAGGAACTGCAAACCCCTGGGGCTGTGTCACCTCAGAGGGGCACAAAACCCGAAGGAAAATAAAGAACGCATCACAAAACCAGGCCTGGACTTGACCCCAAACCCCTGAGGGCATGGGGAATGTTATCCCCACAATGCCAAAGCCCTGAACCCCACAGAAAGCAAAGAACTCATCACAAAACCATGCTTGGACTTGACCCCAAAGCCCGGGGAGCACAGGGTCTGTGATCCCCACACCCCAAATCCCTGGGGCAGAAGGTCTGGGATCCCCACACCCCCAAAGCCCTGAGGGCACGGCAAGTGTTATCCCCACACCCCAAAGGCCTGAACCCCACAGAAAGCAAAGAAAACATCACAAAACCAGGCCTGGGCATGGCCTCAAATCCCTGAGGGCACAGAGTTTGTGATCCCCACACCCCAAGGCCCTGAACCCCACAGAAAGCAAAGAACCCAAAGAACAAGACCTGGGCTTGACCCCAATACCCTGGGAGCACAGAGTCTGTGATCCCCACACCTCAAAGCCTTGAGGGCATGGGATCTGTGATCCCCTCATACCCAAGGCTCTAAACCTCACAGAAAGCAAAGAACCCGTCATAAAACCAGGCCTGGGCTTGACCTCAAATCCCTGAGGGCACGGTGTTTATGATCCCCACACCCCAAAGCCCTGAACCCCACAAAAAGCAAAGAAACCATCACAAAACCAGGCCTGGGCTTGACCCCAAAGCCCTGAGGGCACAGGGTCTGGAATCCCCATACCCCCAAAGCCCTGAGGGCATAGAGTTTGTGATCCCCACAGTCTCAAAGCCCGAAATCCACAGAAAGCAAAGAACCCATAACAATACCATGCTTGGGCTTGACCCCATATCCCTGAGGGCATGGGATCTGTGATCCCCACACCCCAAGGCCCTAAACCCCACAGAAAGCAAAGAAACCATCATAAAAGCAGGCTTGGACTTGACCCAAAAGCCATGAGGGCACAGGGTCTGTCATCCCCACATCCTAAATCCCTGAAGGCATGGGGTTTGTGATCCCCACACCCCCAAAGCCCCGAACCCCACAGAAAGCAAAGAAACAATCACAAAAGCAGGCTTGGACTTGACCCCAAAGCCATGAGGGCATAGGGTCTGGGATCTCCACACCCCAAATCCCTGAGAGCACAGATTTTGTGGTCCCCACACCCCCAAAACCCCTGGAGCAGGCACTGTGGCCATAGCTGAGCTCTTACCTGTGGGAAAGCTGCTACAGGTGCATCCTCTGAGAGGTGGAGGAGACTCAGGTGTTCATAGGAAAAGGGTGCCTGGGGTGGGAGAAGAGAGACATTTGTGAGATGAGGCAGCTTGGACAGCCTCTCCAAAAATCAGGGATTTTATTCCTTGTTTCTAAATCAGGGAGTTTATTCCTCACTCCCAAATCAGGGATTTTATTCCTTGCTCCCATCCATGCTTCAGGGATTTTCCCTGCTCGCCCTTTCCCTCCTTATCTCAACCCTTCTGTCACCATTTTGGCTTTATCTTTATCTTTTAGGCATTTTTTTCCCTGTGCTCTCCTCTTCTCTTTAGCAAGCAAATCATTTTGGAGGAGCAGAACTGCAGAGCTTTCTCAGCACATGGAATGATCCATTTCCAGAGACACAAAGACCAGGCACAGGAGCCTGGCTGGTGATGGGGCTTCTGCTTCTCCTAAAATCAGACCCAGAGTGCAAAATCAGCCCCATCCTGAGTAATTCAGACCTGGGAGTGCAAATTCAGCCTCATCCTGAGTAATTCAGGGCTGGGAGTGCAAATTCAGCCTCATCCTGAGTAATTCAGGGCTGGGAGTGCAAATTCAGCCCCATCCTGAGTAATTCAGACCCAGAGTGCAAATTCAGCCCCATCCTGAGTAATTCAGAGCAGGGAAATAAAGCTGAGCTCTGCCCTGGGCTCTGGCACAGTCAAGGATGGTTCACGCACTCCCAGCCTCAGTGGGGCTAAACTTTAATAGAGAAGTAAATGGGAATTAAATAAGAAAGGTTGTGGGAAGGTACCCAGGAAAAATAATGTTCAAAAGGCTGGGGCTGGCTTAACAAAGTTCACAGAATCGCAGAATCCCAGAAACATGGAATCCCAAAATCCCAGAATGGTTTGGGTTGGAAGGGACCTTAAATCCCACCCAGTGCCACCCTGCCATGGCAGGGACACCTCCCCTGTCCCAGATGCTCCACACCCCAATGTCCAGCCTGGATTTGAACAGTGCCAGGATGAGCCAGAACCTGTCCTGGATACAGGGAAAAGGGCAGGATGAGGAGGCTGCCACAGGGCACCATCCATGAAGGTGTCTCCAGCCCCAGTGGGGGGAAAACTGCAGGGGTGACAGAGGTGGCATCCCTGTGGTGGCCTGGAGCCTCCTCAGTGGCTGACTGTTGAAGATTGCAATGCAAGATGTTTTCAATTACCATCTGTATGGCAGATTACTTTTGTCAAGTGGGAAGTTTGCCTTATCTCTCTCTTTGAATGACCACATTCACACATCCCTCGGAAGGGGACACCTGCTGATAACAGCTATTGAATGTCCCTGCATGGCTGATAAGAACAACAGCATCCCATTGGGAGATGGGAGCCCAGAGGGAGGAGCCAAGCATTCCTACCCGGATATAATCCAGAGGCTTTTGAGACACCAGCATGGCTTTCTCCACAAAATTTCCCAGAGGAACAGGAGCTGTCTCTTCTTCCACTGGATCTTTGAAAGAATAATACATCCTTCTCTACAGATCCCCCTTGATCCAGCAGAACCAGCCCTGACACTGCAGGAGGGCTGAGCCACAATTCCAATGGGACTGCTGCCAACAGCCTGACCCACAGGGTGTCAGGTTGGGTTCTGACTCTGGCAGTGTTGGTTTAGTTCACTGCATTGTTTATTTTATCCTTTTTTTTCCTTTCCCTATTAAAGAACCGTTATTTCCTACTCCTATGTTTTTGCCTGAGAGCCCCTTAATTTAAAATTTATAGCAATTTGGAGAGGTGAGGAGGGTTCACATTTTCCATTTAGGGGGGCTCCTGCCTTCCTTAGCAGACTCCTGTCTTTCCAAAACAAGACACTGACTGGGACTGGGAATGCAGGAGGAACAGGAGGAGGCACTGCAGAACTTCATCCACACCCACACCCATCCAGGATTACACTTTTTGCCTTTTTCAATTAATATTTCTCGTTATACAGCAGGAAATAACTCCAGGCAGGTCAGACTGTGAGGATTTAATGGAAGCAACACTTTTAGGCAGGAACTCTTCCCAACATCTCCCCCACCATCCCTTCTGCTGCCAGCAATTAAATCAGATCATTTCAAAGCTGCAGCTTTATCTGTGGCTTCTCCTGAAAGAATTTGGGCTCTCACAGAGCTCCTAGGAAATACAGAAAGCTCCTCACAATGTTATGGCTAAAGCTCCTCTGCACAAACAAACCTGAACGTGAGCACTGAGAATGCCTGAAATCACTGGGACACAAACTGAAGGCACAGGTGAATTTAAGCCACCCCACCCAGCAATGCTGCACTAAGGAAAAAAATCATTCCTGGGTTAAATTTGGAGCTGTATTAAAACAAAATCCAGGTTTTGTTTAACAAGGGGGAAAGCTCAAGGAAATGCTACAAAGGCATTTTTCCAACCTGTGGGTAAATATTGGGTTTAGCACCAGGGCACAGCAGCACAGACAGGACTCAGTCAGTCCCTGGGGTGATAAACAAAGAGCCCAGGCCCTGTTAATGCTCCTTGGGGGATTTGCTGTCCCTGTGTCCAGCAGGAGCTCACAGTGATGCCCACACCCCCAAAGCCCTGAACCCCACAGAAAGCAAAGAACCCATCACAAAACCAGGCCTGGGCTTGACCCCAAAGCCCTGAGTGCATGGGGTCTGGGATCCCCACACCTCAAATTCCTGAGGGCACGGGGTCTGTGATCCCCACACCCCAAATCCCTGAGGGCACGGGGTCTGTGATCCCTACACCCCAAATCCCTGAGGGCACAGGGTCTGTGATCCCTACACCCCAAATCCCTGAGGGCATGGGGTCTGTGATCCCTACACCTCAAATCCCTGGGAGCATGGGGTCTGTGATCCCCACACCCCAAATCCCTGAGGGCACGGGGTCTGGGATCCCCACACCCCAAATCCCTGAGGGCACGGGGTCTGGGATCCTTACCCTCCAGATCCCTGAGGGCACAGGGTCTGGGATCTCTTGCAGATATCACAAAGCCCCAGCTCAGGTCCCAGCCATGCTCTGCTCCTGCCCTCGCTGCTCCCTGAGAACAGAGCACTCACAAACCACCCAAACCTCTCACTCCACACACAAATCTCCAGGCAGGAAATTCAGAGGCTCCAGGTGCCCCCTGTGCCTGTCACCTTCCAGGTGGGACACAAGGACACAGGGGTGTGCAAACATCTGCCAGCTCTGGCTGATACAGAGAATTCCCACTCCAGTTACTCATTGCACAACCCCCAGCCCATCATTCTGCTTCTTTTCCTTCCTCCTGTCCCTTTTCTTCCCTCTGAGTGGCAGCAAGGGGACACTGGGTGACTCCACTCGCCTCCATCCCTCTCTCATCTCTTCTCCCCATTGGCATCATCCAAATGTAAAAGTGCTGAGGCCTGGCACAGATTCCCAGAGTAGCTGTGGCTGTCCCTGGATCCCTGGAAGTGCCCAAGGCCAGGCTGGAGCCACCTGGGACAGTGGGAGGTGTCCCTGTCATGGCAGGTTTGGGATGGGATAAACATTTTAAACTTTAAACTTTAATCTTTAAACTTTAAACTTGAGACTCACTGGCAGGCACCGTGGGCTCTGGACCAGTGTCCCCAGAGCTCCAGGCTCCATCCAAACTGGTTTTGCTGCCCCTCCACCCGCAGGGGAGCTGGAGCAGGGATGCAGCAGCTCCGGTGATGCTTTGATCTGCTGCTTCTCTCTTCCCAGTCCTTCCTTCTCCCAGTCCCTCCTTTCCCTCAGTGGCACTGCCCTGCTCCTCAGGGCTGCCAAGCCTGCCCCAAATCCGAGCTTTTCTGCCCCAAATCCGAGCTTTTCTGCCCCAAATCTGAGCTTTTCTGCCCCAAATCTGAACTTTTCTGCCCCAAACCCTGCACACAGCCTCTGGTCCCTGCCCCACCCTGCTGGTGGCCGTGATGGATCCCTCTGCGTGCCCAGGGCCACAGCTGCAGGGAAGGAAGGCGCGGAAAGGGAAAGGGAAGAGGAAAAGGAAAAAGGAAAAGGAAAAGGAAAAGGAAAAGGAAAAGGAAAAGGAAAAGGAAAAGGAAAAGGAAAAGGAAAAGGAAAAGGAAAAGGAAAAGGATGAGGAAAAGGAAAAGGATGAGGAAAAGGATGAGGAAAAGGAAAAGGAAAAGGATGAGGAAAAGGAAAAGGATGAGGAAAAGGAAAAGGAAAAGGAAAAGGAAAAGGATGAGGAAAAGGAAAAGGATGAGGAAAAGGAAAAGGAAAAGGAAAAGGAAAAGGAAAAGGAAAAGGAAAAGGAAAAGGAAAAGGAAAAGGAAAAGGAAAAGGAAAAGGAAAAGGAAAAGGAAAAGGAAAAGGAAGAGGAAAAGGATGAGGAAAAGGATGAGGAAAAGGATGAGGAAAAGGAAAAGGAAAAGGAAAAGGAAAAGGAAAAGGAAAAGGAAAAGGAAAAGGAAAAGGAAAAGGAAAAGGAAAAGGAAAAAGGAAAAGGAAAAGGAAAAGGAAAAGGAAAAGGAAAAGGAAAAGGAAAAAGGAAGAAGGAAAAGGATGAGGAAAAGGAAAGGAAAAGGAAAAGGAAAAGGAAAGGAAAAGGAAAAGGAAAAGGAAAAGGAAAAGGAAAAGGAAAAGGAAAAGGATGAGGAAAAGGATGAGGAAAAGGAAAAGGAAAAGGGAAAAGGAAAAGGAAAGAAAGGAAAAGGAAAAAGGAAAAGGAAAAAGGAAGAGAAGAGAAAAGGATGGAAAAGGAGAGAAAAGGATGAGGAAAAGGAATAGGAAAAGGAAAAGGAAAATGAAAGGAAAAGGGAAAAGGAAAAAGGAAAAGGAAAAGGAAAAGGAAAAGGAAAAGGAAAAGGAAAAGGAAAAGGAAAAGGATGAGGAAAGGAAAAGGATGAGGTAAAGGAAAAGGAAAGGAAAAGGAAAAGGAAAAGAAAGGAAAAGGAAAAGGAAAAGGAAAAAGGAAAAGGAAAAGGAAAAGGAAAAGGAAAAGGAAAAGGAAAGCTGGATCGGGCACAGCGCTGCTCTTGTTTTACCTCCTGCACTCCTCGGGAAGCATTTGGAGGGAGCCAGGCGGAGCACTCACACATTCCAGCTCCAGAAATAGCTCAGCTCTGCAGAGCTCCAGAGCTCCTGTGAGCTCGCAGCTCGCCCTGCCCCGGGAGCGGCACCAGGGAGGAAGAGCAGAGCCCCGAAGCTGGATGGGATCCCTGGGGGAAAGGGATCCGCATTCCAGGATGGATCCATGCAGGAAAGGGATCACCATTCCAGGAGGGATCCCTGGGGAAAGGGATCCGCATTCCGGGATGGATCCATGCAGGAAAGGGATCAACATTCCGGGAGGGATCCGTGCAGGAAAGGATCCACATTCCGGGATGGATCCGTGCAAGAAAGGGCTCAATGCTCGGGATGGATCCCTGTGGAAAAGGGATCCGCATTCCGGGATGGATTCGAGAAAGGGACCCACATCCCAGGATGGATCCATGCAGGAAGGGCTCTGCATCCCGGGATGGATTCAAGAAAGGGATCTGCATCCCAGGGCAGATCACTGTGGGAATAGGCTTGTGGATCCCTGTGGGAAGGACTCCCCTATCCCAGGATGGATCCCTGCAGGAAAGGGATCCACATCCCGAGATGGATTCCTGCGGGAAGGGCTCCTCCATCCCAGGCTGGATCCATGTGGGAAGGGCTCCTCCAGGCGGGATGGATCCCTGCAGGAAGGGCTGCCTTATCCCGGGATGGATCCCTGTTGGAAGGGCTCCTGGATCCCTGCAGGAAGGGCTCCTCCATCCCAGGAGGGATCCCGGTGGGAAAGGGCTCCTGGAACCCCGGGATGGATCCCTGTGGGAAAGGCTCCCCTCTCCCAGGATGGATCCCTGAAGGAAGGGCTCCAGGAGCTGGGATGGATCCCTGCAGGAAAGGGATCCACATCCTGGGACGGATCCCTGCGGGAAGGGCTCCTCTAGCCCTCGGAGGAGCAAGGGTTTGCCCTGGAAGCTACTCTGAGCAAAACCCAGTGGTTTCTGGTGCTACAGACAATCCCTAATGCCCAGAGGAAATGTCATTTATGGTGGAGTGGGGTTCAGGCTGGTGATCATGGAATTGTGGTATAGCTGAGCCACTGATGGGTTGCCTGGGAAAGGACCTGAAACCCCACCCAGTGCAACCCCCAGTGACACCTGCCCACTGTGCCAGGTGCTGCCAGCCCCAATGCCCAGCCTGGCCTTGGGCACTGCCAGGGCTCCAGGGGCAGCCACAGCTGCTCTGGCAATTCCAGCCCAGCCCCTGCCCACCCTGCCAGGGAACAATTCCCAATTGCCAAGATCCCATCCAGCCCTGCCCTCTGGCACTGGCAGCCATTCCCTGCCTCCTGTCCCTCCATCCTTGTCCCCAGTCCCTCTGCAGCTCTCCTGGAGCCCCTTCAGGCCCTGCAAGGGCTCTGAGCTCTCCCTGGAGCCTTCTCCTCTCCAGGGCAGCACCCCCAGCTCTCCCAGCCTGGCTCCTGAGGGGCTCAGCCCTGCAGCAGCTCCGGGGGCTCCTCTGGGCTCTCTCCAGCAGCTCCAGGTCCTGCTGATGTTGGAATTCCCAGGGCTGGAGCAGCTCTGCAGGTGGGGAATCACCTGAGCAGGGTAGAGGGGCAGAATCTCCCTTTTCCTGCTGCCCACACTGGGGGCTCAGCCCAAGGCTGGGGGTGATACCTCCTGTCCCAGCCCTGTCCCAGCCCTGTCCCAGCCCTGTCCCAGCCCTGTCCCAGCCCTGCCTGGCAGCTTTAGCCAGGGTCAGGCTGGGTCAGAGGCTGCCCAGAGCAGAATCTCCATCCCTGATTTGTCACCTGCAGCTGCTGCTGGCACCGGTGGCTCTGCTGGCACTGTCACTGAGCTGGGCTGGGGACACCAAACCCAGCACGTCCAGCCCAGCTTTCCCTGTGCTTCCAACACAGCACTGAGCCTGTGGGACTCTCTTTTCCCATCTCTTTTCCCATCTCTTTTCCCATCTCTTTTCCCATCATTAATCCACAATTTTGCCCCATCATTCCTGATTTAAGGCTCTGTTTTGTTGGGGTTTTGTTTTTTTTTTTTCTTTTGGGGGGCGTGGCAGGGGGACAACAAACAGAGCCCAGGATCCTTTAAAACACCATCACAGAACTGAACCCTTTTTGATTCTCTTTCCCCTCTTGTCCTATCATTAATCCACATTTTTTGCCCATCATTCCTGATTTAAAGCTCTTTTTTTAAAACACCAGCACAGCACCAAACCCTGACTCTCCTTTCCCACTTCCTCCATCATTAACACACACTTTTTCCCATCATTCCTGATTTAAGGCTCTGTTTTGTTTTGGTTTTTTTTTTGGTGGGTGGGAGAATGACAAACAGAGCCCCGGATCCTTTAAAACCCCAGCAGAGCACCAAACCCTTTTTGATTCTCTTTTCCCACTTCTCCCATCATTAATCCACACATTTTGCCCATCATTCCTGATTTAAAGCTCTTTTTTTAAAACACCAGCACAGCACCAAACCCTGACTCTCCTTTCCCACTTTTCCCATCATTAATCCACACTTTTTGCCCATCATTCCTGATTTAAGGCTCTGTTTTTTTTGAAGGTGAAGAGAGCACCAAGGCAGTGCTTCCTCTCCTGGATTGCAGCCCCGCGGAGGTGCTGTGGATGCTGGCAAACAGAGCCCAGGATCCATAAAAACTCCGGGCTGGTTGTTATGGCAACCCCTGCACGTGTGTCTGTGTGTGCCTGGCGAGCAGCTCCAGCCCGGGTTGTCACGGGCAACACGAGCCCCGGCGACATCCCTGGCCCGCCTGGTGGCACCTGGAGGCAGCAGAGCTGTCCTGAGATACCCCTGAGCTCGGCCCAGGGGGATTTTTCTCACTGCTGGATGCTCCTTTCAGCCCCGGAGCCCAGCTCGTGGCTCCTGTGAGAGCCTGCCTGAATTTTCCCTCGTTTGCCTCATGATTGTCATTGTGGGACCACTGAAGAGAAGACCCCACCCCCCCCCATCTAAAATCTCTGGCTCTGAAGGAGAAAGTCACACGCCAAAGGCCCTGAGACCTGAGAGCACAGTGTTAAGTTATTTTTATTTGTTTTCACAGGTGTTGTTTGCTGTGTGCTACACTGAGCCCAATGAGAAGAAGAAGGGGGCACCGTGCCCTTTTTGCAACAACAGCCTTGGGAGCTGTCCCACCTCTCGGCCTGGCTGGACTGCTCCTGAGTTTCAGGTGGTCTCCCACAGAAGACCCTCACCTGTTTTACAACCACCGTGACAGACAGACTGAGATGTAAGGAGCCTCTCCATCAAGGACTGAGACATGGAACCCCCATGTGAAAAGGCCCCTCCGCTCCTCCCAAGGACTGAGACACAGAACCCCCATGTGAAAAGGCCCCTCCGCTCCTCCCAAGGACTGAGACACAGAACCCCCATGTGCAAAGGCCCCTCTGCTCCTCCCAAGGACTGGGACTGAAACCCCCAGCCTGGGGCAGGTGTGTGGGGGAGGCAAGCTGGCCAAAGCGAGATGTTTGCCTGCAGGTTGTGACCACTGACCAAGAAGAGAATGGCTCTCATTTACTGCTGAGAGCATGGACTACCTGCTACATCTATTCCTTATTGTATCTGTTCCCCCCCCACCCCGCCCCGCCCTTCACAGTTTCCAATAAAGTTATCATAATAAAAACCTCTGAGTTAGCGAGAGATTTTGAGATCTCCCTGACGTAACAGGCAGATCCTCAACTGGACTGGACCAAAGGACTTTGTCTCTACATTTGGTAGCTATATCCCCCTCTTTCTCTCTATTCTCTCTCTTTCTCTATCTTTTCTCTCCCTTAATCCCTCTCTCACATTTTGCTGTGGTCATTCAATAGAGGTGCATTTGTTTTGGTTATTACCGTAAATCCCCTTGTACTATGTCAGTTCTTTTTGCACCCTGAGACCAAATCCACGAACCATCACAACTTCCTTTCACGAGGATGGATCGTGACAGCTCCATCCCAAACAGATGGCAGCAAGGAAGGGCCAAAGATCACCTGAATCCCTCAGTGCAAGGGCTGAGCCCGCTCTGCTGCTGGCAGAGGGGCTGAGGTTCAGCTGGGGCTGTGTGTTCTGTCACATGGGCTCCATCCATGTCCCACACCCTGTCTGAGCCTCCTTTCCTCGCAGCTGCCCAGAGTTTCAGTCCATTCCAAGAGGAGTTTCATAACTCTGAATGCAAAAACACCAACAACTCCCTCGTTTTATCTCTGTGACCTCAGAGCTTGGGCACCCTCCGGGCCACCAAGAGGAGGGATTTTAGGAGCTGCTCTCTGCTTTTCACAGCCCTCCCCAGCCCTGGCACATTCACAGATACCAACCAAGGCTCTGGATTCCCTCTGGAGGAGTGTCTTGGCTTGGAAATGCAAGATTTATCTGGGCTGTGTGTTCTGTGCCCACCTGTCAGAGCTGGGGCAGTTCTCTGCTGTTCTTGGGGCAGTTTTCTTCATCTCTCCCACAGCCAATCCTCCCTCCAGGAGATCTCTGCTGTCCATGGCCACTGAGTGTCCCTGCAGGGCTGATCCAATTCCAGCATCCCATGGGCAGATGCTGCGCCCAGGGCAGGAGCCAAGCATTCCTGCCTGGATGCAATCTGAGCCTGGCACAGCACAGCAGCCTTTGCCCCCTGCACTGCCAGAGGAGCAGCTTTCTGCTGCCCTGCATGGCCAGAGGGAGCCCAGGCCCATCTGCAGCAGCCCTGGAGCTGCAGAGGAAAACTCCCCCCTTGTGCAGGATCCCTGCTGCAGCAGAGCCACAGCTGGCACTGCAGGAGGGCTGAGCCCCCATGGGATGGGGCTGTGCCACCAGCCTGAGCCACAGCGTGCCAGGGCCTGCTCTCACTCTGGCAGGGTTTGTTTGTACCATTGCATTTGTATTTTTAATTTCCCTAATAAAGAACTGTCATTCCTGCTCCCATATCTTTGCCTGAGAGCCCCTTAATTTCAAATTTATAACAGCTCAGAGGGAGGGGGTTTGCATTTTCCATTTCAGACACCTGGCTGTTCAAACCAGGACACAGAGCCCTGCCCAGACCCCCAGATGGCCCCAGCACAAGATCAGAGCTGGGGATGTAGGTGCCCATCACAGGGTTTGGGGTGCCAGCCTCTGGGATGTGGCACAAGCAGCACCAGGCACCATCCCAGAGCAAGGCTTTGAGCTGTGAGATGTCCTGAAAAGTCTGGGTTTGGCTTGGAGTGATATAAAAATCCCAACTTGGTGATGATGGAAAGATCAACCCTCACGTTGTTCCAGCTCTGTCAATGCTCCCATTGAAATCTGCAGCAGAAAAGGGGGAAAAAGGAAAAAAGAGGAAAAAAGATACAAAAAAAATAATAAAAAAGAGGGCGAAAAAAGGGAAGGAGCAACTTCAGATCCAACTGCAGAAATAAGAGCAGGTAAAATCCCAGGTAAGCAGCAATGCTGTTACCTAAAACTTCTCAGAGCAACTTTTGGGGTGCTGGGGTCACCTCAAGCTGCTCTGGAAGCCTGGACCAGAGAATGGTCGAGCAGAATCCTCTCCTTCATCCCTCCTCGGGGGTTTTTGACCAAATATCTCGTGGTGATGCTGTGGGAGCTCCTCTGCATGGGAATGTAACCCCAAACTCTTCCTCTGCCCATTTAAGGTCAGCGTTCTTGCTGAAGGTTTGGTCCAACCCTGTGTTCAGCATTCAGCAGTGTGGGATTCTGGATTCTGGAAACACCGATCCCTTTGGAGAACTTCAAGAAGAAAAAGCTGCATGTTCCAAAAAAAGAAAAAGGAAAAAAAAAAAAAGAGGGAAAAAAAGTGTGAGGGAATAAAAACCTGCAGATAATTGACGGGTGAAAACGCCAGATTGAAAAGAAATTTCTGGGGAGTTGTGTTTTGCTAATGAGGCAGGTTGTGGGAAGCAGAAATCAGCCTGAGAATCACAAAAACCAAAAAGCAGAGGGGAGCAGGGACACTGAGCTGGGGCAGGGCAGGAATGGGTCCTTGCCTGGGGGTGAAGCTGATTTCACCTCCCCTTCCCCCTCTGCAGCCCAGATTTCCAACAGCCCCTTTTCCTCAGCAGATTCCTTCTGGAAAAGCTGATTTTTGTCCATTGTCTCTCCACTCAGCATCCCTGGGCACAGCAGCAGCAGCAGCAGCTCCTGGTCCTGTGTCCCTGAAGAGCCCAGGGATGCCCAGCAGGGCACAAAACCCTCTGGAATTCCCTTTTCCAGCAGGAATTTCCCCTGGAAGGGCACAGACAGCAAACACAGCCCAAGGACGGAATAGTTGTGCCATTTCTGCTGTTCTCAGTGTGTCCCAACTAGAAAAAGGAAGCTCAAACCCTTCAGCACCACAGGGTCAGCTGCAGCTCAGTTAAAGCCAATAATTTGATTATTTCTAATAATTAAACTCAAATTCTCTTTCCTGACTCACTCCATGCATTTATTCCTGATGCAAAGTGCCGCCTTAATGAACTTCTATTGGGAGATTCAGCTCTGTTGGGGAAGGTGAAACAGGAAAGCCTTATAAATATGATTGTCTGGCAAAAGATTTTGAGAATATGGAAACTACAAGCCAGATTGAAATGGAAGCAAGCTTTGAGATCCCTCAGTTACTGAACAACTGGAAAACAATGGCAGGGCCAGCTGAAGGTGATCCCCTTTGGATCAAACAATCCCCTCTGCTTGCAGACAGGCCCAAGGCTCAGAGCAGACCCTGCCAGCTTGGCAGAAGGGCCCAAAGAGGAGTTTTTAGGGTTTAAAATGTAACCCAGTGTGGGAATGTAATGATTCTTCTAGGCTGTATGGAAATGCTGTAGGATTTGTATCTTGTACTAGATTGGTTAGTGAGAATGAGAATATTCAGCACAGAAGAAGATTTATGATATTGGAACGGGAACTTTGCACTTACTTTTTCTATGCTCTTAGCTCTTACCTCTTGTCTCTTAGCTCTTGCTTTTACCCCTTTTACTCTCACCCTCTCACCCTCTCTCCCCCTCTCTTCTCTCAGCCTGCTCTGAGCTGTGTTTGGCAGCTCCCAGCAGGGCCCTGCACCCAGGCCCTTTGCAATAACCCACAAGTTCCCAGCCCTGGCTGCAGAGATCTCTGCTCTCTGTCCATCCCCACCATCCTACCCCCCATCAATCCAACACAGATCCATGTCCATAGAAACACCCCTGGAATCCTTCCTGACCCCCTAAATCTTCTCACCAGCACCTGAAACGCCCCTGCAGTGCTGGGGGAGCCACCCGGGGAGGATTTATGGGGAAACCCCTCAGGACAGACAGACAGACAGACAGACAGACAGAGAGTGGGGAAGGGGCTGCTCCAGGGATAAGGATGCTGCAAACCCCGCTCTCACTCGTAGGTGAAGAGAAGCAAAACAACACTAGGGAAGGAAAACAGCTCCAATTTCCTGCTGTTCTGAAGGATGATTAAATAATAAATATTGCCAAATAAACCCAAAAAATCAACGTGAGCAGGAGCCCAGACTATAAATCAGCACCCCAGGAACACCCCAATATATGTAAATCAGGGTCCTAAAATCACACAGGAGCACCCTGAAACCACACAGGAGCACCCAAAAAATATAAACTAACACTGTGAAATGACACAGGAGCACCCCAAAATATATAAATCAGTACCCTGAAGTCACAACAGGAGCACCCAAAATATATAAATTAGCACCCCAAAACTACACAGTAGCAACCAAAAAAAAAAAAAATTAATATCCTGAAATCACAGAGGAGCACCCAAAAAATATAAATCAGCACCACAAAATTGCATAGGAGCACCCAAAAAATATAAATCAAAGCCCTAGGAGCACCCCAAAATATATAAATCAGCACCCCAAAATTGCACAGGAGAATCTCAAAAATACATAAATCAGCACCCCAAAATCGTACGGGAGAACCCAAAAATACATAAATCAGCACCCCAAAATCATACAGGAGCACCCCAAAAATATAAATTATCACCCTGAAACAATACAGGAGCACCCCAAAAGATATAAATCAGCACCCTAATATCACACAGAGCACCCCAAAATATATATCAGGCCTCTCCATACACAAATCTGCCCCAAGTGCAGATTTTATCCCCATCAGGGACACCTTGGCAGCCTCTCCATGCAAAAATCTGCTCTAAAAGTGGATTTTGTCCCCCTCAGGGACAACTTGGGTGCCTCTCCATGCACGAACCTGCTGTAAAAGTGGATTTTGTTCCCTCAGGGACACTTTAGGAGCCTCTCCATGCACAGCCCTGCCCCAATGCAGATTTTATCCCCTTTCAGAGACACCTTGGGTGCCTCTCCACACTCAAACCTGCTGTAAAAGTGGATTTTGTCCCCCTTAGAAAAACTCAGGAGTCTCTCCATGCACAGCCCTGTCCCAGTGCAGATTTTATCCCTTCTCAGGAACACTTTGGGAACCTCTGCACACACAAACCTGCTGTAAAAGTGGATTTTGTCACCCTCAGGGACACTTTGGGAGCCTCTCCATGCACAAACCTGCCCCAGAGCAGATTTTGTCCTCTCTTAGGAGGAGCCTCTCCATGCAAAAATCTGCTGTAAATGTGGATTTTGTCCCCTTCTGAGACACTTTGGGTGCCTCTCCACACTCAAACTTGCTGTAAAAGTGGATTTTGTCTCTCATGGACACTTTGGCACCCTCTCCATGCACAGCCCTGCCCCAGTGCAGATCTTGTCCCCCTCAGGGATATTTAAACCCCGCTGGGTCAGGAATGCAGAGCTCAGGAGCTCAGCGCTGCCTGGCCCAGCAGCAAAGGGGTTAATTTGAATTGATGAGGGATTTGGGTCAAAAAAATGACCCAAAATGACCCCAAAAAAATGACCCAAAAAATGACCCATTCAGGTTTGACGCCTGAATGCTGCCAGCAGCATCTCAAGGTATCAACAAACTCAAAATGCCGTGAGGAGCCTCCCTCTGGCCCCAGAAAATGGGAGAGGAGTGAGGGAAATGTGATTTCTTTTTCAGGAGGGAAATGTGATTTTTCAGGCGGGAAATGTGATTTTTTTCAGGAGGGAAATGTGATTTTTCAGGCGGGAAATGTGATTTTTTTCAGGAGCAGAGCGATGTCTCAGGACAGCCCCATCCAGAGCCCGTTTGGGAAGGATTTTGCCTCAAAAATAAACCAGAGGAAAAGCCCAGCTCACATCCAGCTCTGAGTTGAGCTTTTCCAGCTCCTCCTGTGCCAAGAGTTTTGCAGAATTCCAGCTTGGGTCATTTCCTGGGAGGATGCACTGGGAAAACTCCTGAGGTCACAGTTATGGATCCCACTGCTGCCTAAATCCACTTTAATCCAATCACTCCAAACATCTGGAAAACCTAAAACTGCCATTTCCCAGGGGCCATATTTGAGGCAAATTTAGAGTTTAGGGAGTAGAAGTGAGGTGGAAGCGCAGTTTTCCTATTTAATTGGGAAACAAGACGCAGGGAAATGTCACCGATGACTCTGGCGGGTGACATTGGAGCCTCTGGGATTTGGTGACAAAAATCAAAGGAATGAGAGGGGAAAGAATCCCTAAAGGCTGATCCTGATGGGCTTGCACCTTCCCCTCACAAAATGTAAATAAATGTAAAACTTTCAGTGTAATGAACTAAATTATCATCTCTAAACATTTCCAGCGCTTTCCAAGCCCACTCGTTGCTTCTTGGGAATGATTTCACTGCCATGAAGTCAGGGATGAATGGGAGCGTTACTCATGGAAAACACAGCTCGTTCATAATTTTATTTTAGACACTTAAATCATCCAGGATCAGCTCAGTCCAACTGCAATAATAATTTTAGCAGCAGAGTCAGAAAAGCAAATGCAAAATCAATGCTTCACCCCGAGTAAAAATTCCCCTGCAGAACCCTCTCAGCTCTGCACTCCTGGAGTGGGAATTGGAGCTGGAAATGGAGTTGGAAATTTGTCATGGCAGAAGTCCTGGCTTTGGGGAAGGGGATCTTTCCAGCTCCCATGCAAACTGAGTCACACACACCTGGAAATCCTCACCTGCTCTTGGGGCTCTGGGCTGTGCTCCCTCCAGCTGTCCTACACCTGGATTGGGGACACCACCTCAGGGTGGTGGCCTGCTTCCCAAAAATGCAAAAATGCATCTATGTGCCTGAGTTTAGAGCCCTTTTCACTGCATTTTTATGGAAAAAAAAAAATTAAATTCTGTTGTGGTGTGCTGTAATGTCCCATTTTGGCCTTCCAGGTCATTCCCCCAGGTGTGCCTATACCTCCCTCGCTTCCCCCTTGCCCCCATGCTGAGTGAGTCCTGTCAATCAGGCTGAACATTCCAGCAAGGCGTCGTGTGGTTGGTCAAGTTCAAAGGATGCCCCTGTGCCCAGAGGTCATTTGCCTGTCTGGGTGTCATCTTCCCCTGAGACCCTGCCCCTCTCACCTGGTTGGTGGCTCACCTGTACCTCCCCTCCCCCTGTCCCTGAGCTTAAAAAGGTGATCAGACCGTGCGGCTGGGATTCTGTTGGAGCAGTTGCTCACGTTCAGACCTCTGTAACCATGGAATAAACCTCTGGACATTAAACCCTCCAGCAGAATCCTCTCCTTTTTCTCTTCACCATTGCCTGAAGCCATTCCTCCTGAGGTAAACGGGGTTCCTAACAAGCCTGGACTTGTTCAGTGCCCAGCTGCAACCACCAGCAAGCCAAGGTATCTCTGGGGTGATACACCGCAGTTGCTGCCTTTGGCCCAGCAGCGAGGGTCAGACTGGCCCAGGCACAATCTAACTGGGAATATTGGGAGCCTTTTTCCAATAAAATTCCTATCCCTGGAAGTGCCCATGGTCAGGCTGGATGGACTTGGAGCAGCCTGGGATCATGGAAGGTGTCCCAGGGATGGGATTTAAGGTCCCTCCCAACTCAAACCACTCTGGCATTGTTTTGTATAATACAAAACTAAGGATTATTATTTGTATATATTACATATACTTGTATGTAAACTCTGAAATAAAGTATATTGACTTCAGAAAGCTAAAAAATAGAGATAACATTGAGAGATTGAACTAGAAAAAAGATTTAACAAGTTTTAAACTATAGTTTTATAAAAACACTAGGTATTTTAGAAAGTTAGAAGTGTGAAAGATATAGCAAGACTACATAAAGTAAAAATATAGGTAATTAGTGTTAGAAGTATCAACAACATTGTGCAGTAAAAACAAATAGACTGAAAAATATTTTATTGATGGTTAACACAGATCCAAACCATTCTGTGCCTCCCCTTTTGCTGCTCCATGGCCCCTTAGGAAGGGAGGTCAGGAACACCTTCCACGTGCTCCTGGAGCAGCCCTGGGAGCGCCGGGATTTCCAGCAGCTCCAAAATTGAGCAACGTCTCCCATTGATCTGGAGAGGGAGGCAAATAAAAGCCAGGATTTGGACAAATAGGACGAGGAGAAGTTGCACAAGGTCCTGGCACAGCTCCAGGGGCTCCAGGGCTGGGGTTGGGGCTGGCAAAGGTCCCCAGGCTGGGCAGATCCGGGGGTGCTGGGCCAGGTCCTGCTGCTGGCCCAGCTCCCCACGGGACTCACAGGTTTCCTCAGGGCTGTGGGAATGAGCTGGTGGAGATAATTACAAATTGGGATCTGGACCTCCAGAAACTGTGTCTGGGACCATGGAACCATGGAACTGTGGAACTGTGGACACATGGAACCATGGAACTGTGGAACCATGGAGTCATGGAACCATGGAATCATGGAAACATGTAAACATAGAATCATGGAAACATGGAACTATGGAATCATGGAGTCACGGAAGCATGTAAACATAGAATCATGGAAACATGGAATCATAGAAACATGGAATCATGGAGTCATAGAATCATGGAAACATGGAATCATGGAGTGATGGAACCATGGAATCATGCAACCATGGAACAACAGAACCATGGAACCACAGAGTCATGGAACCATGGAATCATGGAGTCATGGAATCATGGAACCATGGAATCGTGGAAACATGGACACATGGAGTCATGGAATCATGGAGTCATGGGATCATGGAACCATGGAATCCAGGAATCCTGGAAAAATGGAACCCTGGAATCCTGGAAACATGGAATCATGGAACCATGCAACCATGGAATTATGGAATCATGGAACCACGGAATCATGGAAACATAGAATCCCTGAGGCTGGGGTGAATGTCTGACATCTTTGAGTCCAACCATCAGCCCACCACCACCACCGTGGTCACCACTGAGCCACAACCTCAAATGCCTCATGCATGGTGTTTTTTGAACACTTCAGGGATCGTGATTCCACCATCTAAGGCCTGAGCGCCCTTTCCATGAAGAAATTGTTCCTAAAATCCAACCCAAACCTCTCCTGGCCCAGCCTGAGGCCGTTCCCTCTGCTCCTGTCCCTGTTCCCTGGGGCACAGCCCGACCCCCCCGGCTGTGCCCTCCTGGCAGGAGCTGTGCAGAGCCACAAGGGCCCCCTGAGCCCCCTTTGCTCCAGGCTGAGCCCCTGCCCAGCTCTCTCAGGAATTCTCCAGACCCTTCCCCAGCTCCCTCAGCCTCTCCTGGGGCTCCAGACCCTTCCCAGCTCCGTTCCCTGTCCTGAATGTGCTCCAGCCCCTCCATGTCCCTGTCAGGAGGGGACAGCTCACTGCCACCCCAGCAATAGGGTAGGAACATCCCCAAGGATTAAGGGGAATGTTCCTGGTGCTGCAGCCAACACAGCTCTGCCTCATTTGCTTTTCCTAAAAATCGCGGGAAGGAAGAGATGAGCTTTAATTAAAGGAGGTTTATTTGCAATACTGAGAAGTGCCAAGATCAAGGCTGACCCCACAACCCCGATTTATCCCATTATGTTCAAAAATTGGGATTTACACCCGTGTAAGGGTTCTTTTCCTTTCTTTTTGTGCAGTTTTCCTGTCTCGTTCTGCTCCTAGGTGAACAAGCCAAGAAACTCAGGCCAGTGATATCAGCAAGGTCGACCCATTATCTGCAGTATCTTAATGTAACTTTAATTTTGTTTCCATGCAATTGCACCCAAATTGCCAGATAATCGAGTTCAAAAGGGAATATTCCTCCTCCTCCTCAGAGCACTGCACTGTCCTTAAAAGCACCAAACCCAGGAATTCATGCCTGGCAGAGAGTGGGTGATGGTCTTCAGATAAATTCAGGATTTTAACCCTTCTGCTGCATGGACTGAGCACTGCATTCAAATCTGCTGTGGCTACTAATTAAAAACCCCAGCAATTAATTGCCCAGAGCACAGGTTTTGCCCACAGCCCCTTGTATTTCCCATTCCCTGCTCAGATGGTGCCACGTGGCTCCAGCCCAACACAATTTCAATTCCTTGGGTGCCAACATTTGCAGAATTTCTCTGTCTGCAGCTTCAAAGTTGCATCTGATGGCCCTCAGCAGCTGTATGGCTGAATTCAGATCACTCTTCACTGTGTTTTTATGGGGAAAAAATTAAAATTTTTATCCCTAGAAGTATCCAAGGCCTGGTTGGATGGGGCTTGGAGCAACCTGGGATGGTGGGAGGTGTCCCTGCCCTTGTCAGGAGGGTTGGGATGGGATTTATGGTTCATCCTGACCCAAACCATTTTGGGATTCTCTGAAGGGATGAGAAAAGCAGTGGCACAAAGTGCTGCCCATCCTTTAGTGCCTTCCATTGAAGGGGGTGAATTTAAAAGAACGTTTTAAACCTGGGCAAGGAAACCTCAGTGAGGGCAAAGAACTGATAAGAACAGGGATGGCTTCATCTCTGATTTTATAATAATTTTTATCATCATTTCTAAATGGGAATTTTTATTCTTTGGTAATGGTAAGTGTGGGCTACAAATGTCCACACAGAAAATGCTGAGTTATAAAATATTTGGTGTTTTCCCCATGGATTCTGCTGTGTTTTACACACCCTAAAATCCCCTCCGTAGCTCTCCTGCCTCAGTTCTCATCTTGATGAGCTCAGGACTCAGAACATTGTAATCTCAGTTCACCCCAGCCATGATTTTCCTTATCTTGATGTTGGGCTCAACCTTTTCACATCCATCTAAATCCTCCAACTGCTTCCCCCACCAGGAAAAACCCAAATTCCTCTGCAGAGACCCCCAGGGCAGGGGAGGGAGCAGTCCCTGGAGTTTTATCGCTGGTGTTTATCCCCCTTTCCTGGGTTTAAACTCGGTTTTAACTCCTTTGGAGTGCCAGGAATGAGTGACACTGCCTGGGGTAGGCCAGAGCAAAGAGAAGCTCTAAATAAACCTGTCAGGGTTTGCTGAAGAGCCCAATCCATCACCCAAATCAGCACCCAGCACACCCAAACCTTTTCATCCCCCCTCCTTCCCACCCTCAGTGTTTGCCAAGGCCCAGTGTCTGTAAAGCTGGATAGGCAATATCCCTTTTTCTTTCTAAATAATGGTAATGGCCCTTCTCAGCGTAATCCCGGGCTCCTTTTCATGGAAAACAAGGAAAAGAGGAGGAGAAAAGAAGAGGCAGCCTGCCAGGGATCCGAGTGCTTCAGGAGCTGACAAAAGACAAGAGAATTTGGGCTGGCTTCCCTTTTTTTTCCTTTTTTTTCCTCTTTTTTTTTTTTTTTTTTTCTTTTTTTTTTTTTTTTTTTTTTTTTTTTTAATAATAATTAAAAAGCAGCTTTGCAGTGCTGAATTCACAAGTTGTTATGGGAACTGGCAGCACAGATGATGCCCCAGAGGAGCACTGAGCGGCGTCTGTAGGATCTGGAGGGATAAAAACGTCCCACAAATGTCTGGAACGGGCAGGATTTCACCTGAATGATGCTCTAAAGCAGTGCCCAGGGTGTGCCAGCACCCAGGGTGTGCCCGGGCACTACATCACACCCAAAATGTGCAGCTGTGGTGCCCCAGGGCAGCTCTCGCTGCAGAGTTTGCCTCCCTGAGCCCTAAATCCCCTGCCCCGTGTCAGATCTCACCTTCCTATGCTCTCAAGTTGAATTTTCCTTCACCCCAGCCATGATTTTCCTTGTCTTGATATTGGGATCAGCCTTTCCACTCCCATCCAAAGCCTCCAGCTGCTTCCATCAGCAGCAAAACTCAAAATCCTCTGAGAGACCCTCAGGGCAGGGGTGGGAGCGGTCCCAGTCCCAGGGAGAGGATCCCTCTCTCCTATCCCTTTATTTCTGACAATAAATTCATTTATCACAAATTTTCCAGGACCTCTGGGTTGGGAAATGACCTGGCTCAGAGCTGGGCAGGGGAACAGGGAGGAGTTTGGGGTGCTGGAAGTGAGGAGGGGTTTGGGATGCTGGAAGTGAGGAGGGGTTTGGGATGCTGGAAGTGAGGAGGGGTTTGGGGTGATGGAAGCGGGGAGGGGTTTGGGGTGATGGAAGTGAGGAGGGATTTGGGATGCTGGAAGTGAGGAGGGGTTTGGGATGCTGGAAGTGAGGAGGAGTTTGGGGGTGATGGAAGTGAGGAGGGGTTTGGGATGCTGGAAGTGAGGAGGAGTTTGGGGTGATGGAAGTGAGGAGGGGTTTGGGATGCTGGAAGTGAGGAGGAGTTTGGGGTGATGGAAGTGAGGAGGGGTTTGGGATGCTGGAAGTGAGGAGGAGTTTGGGATACTCAAAGTGAGGAGTTTGGGATGCTGAAAGTGAGGAGAACACGAGGGGAAGCACCCTCATCTCCCATCCCAACCAGGCTGTCCTCACCCCTGAGCTGGGCAGGGGCAGACCAGAGAAGAGCTACAACCCCAACCCACTTTTATTTTGCCCACCTGCATCACCCACAACCCTCTCCTCATTTAAATTCAGGTTCTAAATCAACCTGGGGCCTTGCCTTCAGTCCCGCCAGTGTCTGTGCCTTCCCTCCTCCTGCCCATCCCATCCCATCCCATCCCATCCCATCCCATCCCATCCCATCCCATCCCATCCCATCCCATCCCATCCCATCCCATCCCATCCCTGTGCTATTTTTCCAGCTGTTTTATCTTTCCAGCTGTTCCATTTTTCCAGCTGTCCTTTTGGCCTGTGCCAGGAGAGGGCTCTGGGTGTCCTTCCCCTCTGTAACCTCCAGCACTCCGAACATTACAGGTCTATCCAAGAGCACCAAAAGAAACATTTCCTGCCCCAAAATCCTTGTAGAAGCCCCTGGACTCGGACAGAAGATCGAAAATTCATTTCTGATATTTTTTTCCTGCCCTAAAAGACTTTTCCTGGAGTCTGGGAGAAGGAGAGAACCCAGGTTTTGACCACAGGAGCTGCAGTTTGCATTTACCTCCTGATTTTCTGGGCTCTCCTGCCAAGTGTCTGCGTGCTCTTCCAGAGGCAATAAAACCTGGGCCCTGCCTGCTCTGCAGAACCACTTCAGGGCCTGAGGAGCGCTGCTCTCAATTCCAGACCCATTCCCAGTGAGGAGGAATGTTCTCAGGGTTTCCTGAGTTTCCTCTTTTTTCAAGCCACCAAACCCTGCTCCACCTCCAGCAGCAGATCCAGCTCCTCCCAGAGTCCCAGAATTATGAGCAGACATCATTTTATGTTCTGAATATAAGCCAAAACCAAGATTTTTTTGTTTTGTTTTTCTTTTTTAATTTAAGAAAATAACATTTGTGGAGAGGGAAAGCAAATAGACTGAAGATGCTCCACATATTATCCAGTTTTATGGGGAAATTGATTTAATCAGTAAAAAAATCCCCACAGAACGACTTCTTCAGTTTCTACCAGATCCTCTGGAAATGTTTGATTACTTTTATCGGAAGGTTTCTCACGTGAATAACCATTAGAGGGAATAAAATGGATTGGCACCGTGTGAGGTGCCAGGTGAAGTTTTCCTTTAGTACCTGTCTCAGGTTTACCTGGGGCTGTGTGTTCTGTGCCCACCTGTCAGAGCTGGGGCAGTTCTCTGCTGTTCTTGGGGCAGTTTTCTTCATCTCTCCCACAGCCAACCCTCCCTCCAGGAGATCTCTGCTGTCCATGGCCACTGAGTGTCCCTGCAGGGCTGATCCAATTCCAGCATCCCATGGGCAGATGCTGCGCCCAGGGCAGGAGCCAAGCATTCCTGCCTGGATGCAATCTGAGCCTGGCACAGCACAGCAGCCTTTGCCCCCTGCATTGCCAGAGGAGCAGCTTTCTTTCTTAATAGTTTTGTATTATTACATGAAACAATGTATTATTATTTGTACATATTCATTGAATTCTTATTTGCATATATAAATCTTTTAAAAATCAATTTCTCACACCCTATCAGAAAAAAATCTGAGATAATTCCAGCACACTGCTGAGTGTTCTGACTTGAGCCAATCTTCATGCCATTGGGTTTTTATTTCATTTTTTCTGGTGAAATGCAGCAAAAGGGGACGCACAGATTGGTTTGGATCTGCATTAACCATCAACCTATTTTTCAACCTACTAGTTTTTACTACACAATGTTGTTTACATCTCTAACACCAATTACTTATAGTTTTACTTTATGTAGTCTTACTCCAATATATCTTTCACAATTCTAACTTTTTAAAATACTTAGTCTTTTTATAAAACTATAGTTTAAAACTTGTTAAAACCTGTTTCTAGTTAAATCTCTCAAAGTTGCCTCTATTTTTTAGCTTTCTCAAGTCAATATACTTTATTTCAGATTTTGCATACAAATATACGCAATATATAGAAATATATACAAATATATGTAATATATACAAATAATAGTACATAGTTTTGTATTATTATATGAAACAATGTATTATTATTTGTATATATGAATCTTTTAAAAATCAATTTCTCACACCCTATCAGAAAAAAAATCTGAGATAATTCCAGCACACTGCTGAGTGTTCTGACTTGAGCCAATCTTCATGCCATTGGGTTTTTATTTCATTTTTTCTGGTGAAATGCAGCAAAAGGGGACACACAGATTGGTTTGGATCTGCATTAACCATCAACCTATTTTTCAACCTACTAGTTTTTACTACACAATGTTGTTTACATCTCTAACACCAATTACTTATAGTTTTACTTTATGTAGTCTTACTCCAATATATCTTTCACAATTCTAACTTTTTAAAATACTTAGTCTTTTTATAAAACTATAGTTTAAAACTTGTTAAAACCTGTTTCTGGTTAAATCTCTCAAAGTTGCCTCTATTTTTTAGCTTTCTCAAGTCAATATACTTTATTTCAGATTTTGCATACAAATATACGCAATATATAGAAATATATACAAATATATGTAATATATACAAATAATAGTACATAGTTTTGTATTATTATATGAAACAATGTATTATTATTTGTATATATGAATCTTTTACAAATCAATTTCTCACACCCTATCAGAAAAAAATCTGAGATAATTCCAGCACACTGCTGAGTGTTCTGACTCGAGCCCCTCTTCATGCCAGTGGGTTTTTATTTCTTTTTTTCTGGTGAAATGCAGCAAAAGGGGATGCACAGATTGATTTGGATCTGCATTAACCACCAATTAAATCTCTCCAGAACACCAGATCACAAGAAGGAAGGGTGAAAGGAGCACCCTGGTTGGTTCCCTTTTCCAAGCTCGTTTTCTTTGGCTGAATTTCCTCCCTTTCTGTAAGGATTGGGGCAGGAGATTATCCCAGAGGAGCAGAAAATTTTTCCTTTTCTCTTTCTTTGATCCTGGCTCTGCATTGAGGAGGCCACGAGCGATTTCCATAGCAGAGGACAGCAGGAATTCAGAATTATTCCTCAGAAAACAGCACCAGCGGCTGGAAAAGCAGGAAAAACTTCAGGAAGGACCAAAGCAGAGCCAGGTTTGGGGTGCAGCCCCCAGGAGGATCCTGCTCAAAGCAGGACATGGGAGAAAAGTGAGGTTTTGTTGGGTTTTAAGCTGGATTTAAACTCTTTCCCCACAGACTGGGCACATCTGAGCTCTGGATCTGCTCTGGGAATGAACTCCCAGGGTGGGAAATGAGGCTGCTGAGCTCTGCCTGTGCAAAGTGCACCTGCAAATTGAATTTCTGGGGATAAAAACGAGAGGAATTTCTTTCTGTGCACATCTGGGGGCTCCACACGCAGGTTCCAAGGAGAGATTTCCCTGCTTGGAGCAATCTCAGGAGAAAAGGGGAGAAACTGCTCCAGGCACGTGCTCCTGGTGATTAAATGCCCATTAAATGTGTTATTAAATAAATATTTAATTGATTTATTTCCTGTGCTGTAACTTCTCAGCCATTTCTAAGCTTTTCTCACACGGGCTAGCTGGAAGTGGCCCAAAAAACCCCCCAAAAACCCCAAAATTGCCCTGGCTGGGATTTGCGGGTTAAAATTCCCTTTGGCTGAATTCTCTTCTGCCTCTTTGTGCCACCAAGGTCCCAAATCTCACACCACCACTCAACCCCTGGGCTCTGGAAGTGACTGGGAGGATGAAAGGATAAAAATCCCAGATTCTTGGGATTGGATGCACAGAGTTTGTGGCTGAATAGGAGCAGCTGTTGGAAAGCTGGAGGAAAGCAGGAAACAGGAGTGAGCCTGTGACACCTCCCAGGGCTCCTCCCGGAACCAGATGTTCCTTTCCTGGCTCAGAGAAAAGGAATGACAGCCCTGGGAGGTGAAGGAATGGGGAAATGCCCACAGGATCCTTTCTTGGGTCTGTGCCTGTCCCAACCCATCCCTGGGTTGGAGGATACAGAAAACATAAAAAAAAAAAAAACAAAACAAAACAAAACAAAACAAAACAAAACAAAACAAAACCAAATGAACTCAGGGAAAGCAGACAGTGCCCAGCCTCAAAAAATTAAATCCCAAGGGGCAGCTGTCCCCAAAATCAGCTGGTTTTGTCCTCTTGCTTTATTCATTTTCCCTTTCCTGGGGAAGGTTGATTTAGGGGACAGCCTGGGGAGCAAGGGCAGGACAGCGAGGAGGCCAGGGGGGTTTGTGGAGCAGGGATTCAGAATTATTCCACAGAAACATTAGTATTAGTATTTCTTTCTTTCTTTCTTTCTTTCTTTCTTTCTTTCTTTCTTCTTTCTTTCTTTCTTTCTTTCTTCTTCTTCTTCTTCTTTCTTTCTTTCTTTCTTTCTTTCTTTCTTTCTTTCTTTCTTTCTTTCTTTCTTTCTTTCTTTCTTTCTTTCTTTCTTTCTTTCTTTCTTTCTTTCTTCTTTCTTTCTTTCTTTCTTTTCTTCTTCTTCCTTCCTTCCTTCCTTCCTTCCTTCCTTCCTTCCTTCCTTCCTTCCTTCCTTCCTTCCTTCCTTCCTTCCTTCCTTCCTTCCTTCCTTCCTTCCTTCCTTCCTCTCTTTTTCTTATTCCACACCAGGAAAAATCCTCCAACGGCAAGAGCAGAGCAAAGTTTGGGCTTCACCCCCAGGAAAATCCTGCTCCAAGCAGGACATGGGAGGCTTTACTGGCTTTTAGGCCAGGTTTAGACTTTGCCACCTTGTGCCTCCCAGGAATCCTTGCCAAAGGGGTCTCAGCCCAGCAGGGAGGAAGGCAGGGAGAGGAATTTCGGGGAATTTGCACACCAGGAGAGGAGCACTGACACATCACCCTCGGTAAATGCTGCTCAGCTCAGGAAATAGAGTGGGTTTTGCTCCAGCTGAGCCCTGTCCCTGCTCCTGTGCCAATCCCTGGAGGTGCCACCCTGCAGGGGAAATGCCACCCTGCGGGCAGGGGACACCGGGCATCAGCCAGGGGACACAGGGAATGCACAGGAAGGGAGCTGAGGCACACAGGACACCAGGGATGGGTGGGGATGATCCAACACCGATTTCAGCATTTCCTGCAGCAATCCCACAGCTCCAGGCGCTTTATTCACGGATGTAACCGCGAGCAAAAGCAGAGGGAGCTGTGAGATGATGATGATAACATTAATTAAATTAACCTCAGCCCGTACCCTGCTCCCCCTCAAGACCTTTCACACCACCTGAGTCACCCTAATTTATTGCGGGAGCATTTTCTCCCCGAGCCCCTTGATTTGAGCTGAATTCCCGGTTTTTTTTTGTTTTGTTTTTTTTTTTTTTTTTTTTTTCCAGAGGAAAACACCAGGAAAGCTGAGCTGGGTGGCAGGAGGCTGAGGAGGGGAGCGCTGCTCAGCAGCCACCCACATGCTCTCCTCATTCATCAGCGCACAAAGCCAGCTCTTTGTCTGCCTCCTGCCATTCATTCCGGTGAGACATCGCTCCCAGGAATCGCTCGGCCAGGGGGGGATAACAGAGAAAAAAGAGATCAAACCCATCGGGCTTAGCGGCATTGTCACACACAGCTCCTTAAAAAAACAATTTAAAAAGTATATATGGCCATATATATATATATATGTGTGTGTGTGTATAATGTATATGTGGATACATGTATAAATATGTATATAGTTATACCCATCAGACCCAGCGCCATTGTCACAGAGAGCTCCTTAAAAAAAAACAACAAAAAAGTATATATGGCTATACATATATATGGATATATATATATACATATATATGGAGATATATATATATATACATATATATACATATATATGTATATATGTATATGTATGTATATGTATGTATATATATAATGTATATGTGGATAGATGTATAAATATGTATAATAGTTATACCCATCAGACTTAGAGCCATTGTCACAGAGAGCTCCTTAAAAAAAACAACAAAAAAGTATATATGGCAATATATATATATATATGTATATATATAATGTATATGTGGATAGATGTATAAATATGTATAATAGTTATACCAAGCAGACTTAGCAGCATTGTCACACACAGCTCCTTAAAAAAAAAAAACAAAACCAATGTATATATGGCAAACCATATATATAGATAGATAGATATAGATATAGATATATAGATATAGATGCAGTATATGTGTATAAATATGTATAATTTTAATCCATAAGCTTATATATTATGTTGTTTTATTATATGTATAATATTTATACCATGCATTATATATATTATATATGTATAATATATTATACCAATCAAACTTCATGCCATTGTCACACACAGCTCCTTAAAAAAAACCAAACCAATGTATATATGGCAAACCATATAGATAGATAGATAGATAGATAGATATAGATATAGATATAGATATAGATATAGATATAGATATAGATGCAGTATATGCGTATAAATATGTATAATTTTAATCCATAAACTTATATATTATGTTGTTTTATTATATATATAATATTAAACCATGTATTATATATATTATAATATGTATAATATATTATACCAATCAAACTTCATGCCATTGTCACACACAGCTCCTTAAAAAAAAACCAAAACCAATGTATATATGGCAAACCATATATATAGATAGATAGACAGATAGATAGATAGATAGATAGATAGATAGATAGATAGATAGATAGATATAGATATATAGATATAGATGCAGTATATGTGTATAAATATGTATAATTTTAATCCATAAACTTATATATTATGTTGTTTTATTATATGTATAATATTTATACCATGTATTATATATATTATAATATGTATAATATATTATACCAATCAAACTTCATGCCATTGTCACAGAAAGCTCCTTAAAAAATATATATATATGACAATATATGTATGTATATATATATAATGTATGTATGTATTATATATAAATACAATATATGTATTTATATATAATATATTTGTATATACATGTATAAATATGTATAATGTATAATATATATTATATATAATGTATGAATAGATAAAATGTATATATGGCCGATGTATAGATCGCAATATATATATGTGTATATATATAAAATGTATATGTATAGATATGTATAAATATGCATAATATTTATACCCATCAGACTTAGCATCATTGTCACAAAGAGCTCCTTTAAAAAACAACAAAAAACCCAATGGATATATGGCAGTGTGTATATATATATATATATATATATATATATATATATATATATATATATATATATATATATATAATGTATATGTGCATACATGTATAAATATATATAATATATAAAATGTAAATGTATAAATATGTACAATGTGTAAATATCTGTTATGTATATGGCAATATATACATGTGTGTATATATAAGGTATATGTGTATATATGTATAAACATGTATGATATTTATATCCATCAGACAAAACCCATCAGACTTAGTGCCATTGTCGCAGACAGCACCTTTAAAAAAACAACCAAAAAAAGTATATATAGCAATATATATGTGTGTATTTATATATAACGTGTATGTGCATACATGTATAAATGTACATAATGTATAAACATGTATAATATATAAATATATATAATGTATATATGGCAATGTATATATGGCAATATATATGCATTTGTGTATACATAATGTATATGTGTATACATGAATAAATATGTATAATGTATAATATCTATAAAGTATAAATACACAATGTGTAAATAGATATAATGTATATCTGGCCAATGGCCAATGTATATATGGCAATATATGTGTGTATATATATATAAATGTATCTACATATACATGTATAAATATGTATAATGTATAATATCTATAAGTATAAATACACAATGTGTAAATAGATATAACATATATCTGGCCAATGGCCAATGTATATATGGCAATATATGTGTGTATATATATATAAATGTATCTACATATACATGTATAAATATGTATAATGTATAATATCTATAAAGTATAAATACACAATGTGTAAATAGATATAACATATATCTGGCCAATGGCCAATGTATATATGGCAATATATGTGTGCATATATATATATATATATATATATATATATATATAATGTATCTACATATACATGTAAATATGTATAATGTATAATATCTAAATGCACAAAAATATAGAATGTATAAATATATATAATGTATATATGGCCAATGTATACCTGGCAAAGATCTGGCCTGAACACCCTCTCTGGCAGCTCAGAGTTAATTTTGGCCACAAACAGGGCAAATTAAAACCCCAATTCCCCAGGAATGATGCAAAGGGAAACCCTCAGCTCGAGGTTGTTTTAACCTCTGCATTTCAAACACTTTGCTTTTCTCAGTTTCACTCCCAGGCGTGTGCTCCGCGGCCCTGAAGGGGTTAATCCGAGCCATTGTTTTAATTGGCTCAACAATTGGCCTCGGGCCACTTCCTCCGGGAGATTATTCCAGGATTAATCCAAAGCAGTGCCAGAAGTATTTTCCTGCGAGCCGTGCCAGAGGAAACACTCTGGGAACAGATAAAAGCTGAGCTCCAGCGGGATCAAATATTGCAATTATTGCCCTGCCTGATCAAATACTGCAATTAGTGCCCTGCCTCATCAAATATTGCAATTATTGCCCTGCCTGATCAAATATTGCAATTATTGCCCTGCCTGATCAAATATTGCAATTATTGCCTGTAGATCAAATATTGCAATTAGTGCCCTGCCTCATCAAATATTGCAATTATTGCCCTGTAGATCAAATATTGCAATTATTGCCCTGCCTGTGCTGCACTTCCAACCTGTACCTGGGAACCACAGGGGTGGGAAAGATCCCTAAAAATCACAGGGGATGGGAAAACTGCTTAAAAATCACAATGGATGGAAAACTCCCTGAAAACCACAAAACATGGGATGGGAAAACTCCCTAAAAACCACAAGAGTCGAGAAAACTCCTTAAAAATCACCAAGGGTGGGAAAATTCCCTAAAAATCACCAGGGATGGGAAAACTCCTAAAAACCATAAGAGTTGGAAAACTCCCTAAAAATCACAATGGGTGGGAAAACTCCCTGAAAACCACAAGGGATGGGAAAAGTCCTTAAAAATCACAAAGGATGAGAAAACTCCTAAAAATCACAAGGACTGGGAAGGGAAAACTCCCTGAAAATCACAAGGGGTGGGAAAACTCCTTAAAAATCACAAAGGATGGGAAAACTCCCTAAAAACCACAAGAGATGGGAAAAGACCTTAAAATCACAAAGGATGGGATGGGAAAACTCCCTAAAAATCATCAGGGATGGGAAAACTCCCTGAAAATCACAAGGGATGGGAAAACTCTTAAAAATCGCAAGGGAGGGGAAAACTCCCTAAAAACCACAATGGATGGGAAAACTCCTTAAAAAATCACAAGGGATGGGAAAGCTCTCCTAAAATTCACAAGGGAAAACTCTTTTAGGGAAACTTTTTTAGGGAAAACTCCCTAAAAACCTTGCAGATTGGGCAAAAGGAAAAAAAAGGAAAATAAAAATCAGCTTCTAATTCTCTGTGGTGTTGTATCCGCTCAACAAAGACAAAATCCAGGTCCCCATCGCTTCTATATTCACTTTTTGTGTATTTTTTCCTTAAAAAAACCAAATTTTTTTCCTTAAAAATACTCCTTAAAAGCCACAAGGGATGGGAAAACTCCCTAAAAAATCACAAAGAATGGGAAAACTCCTGTAAAAATCACCAGGGATGGGAAAACTCCCTGAAAATCACAGGAGATGGGAAAACTCCCTAAAAATCACAGTAGATGGGAAAACTCCTTAAAATCACAGGGGAAATTCTTTTAGGGAAAATTCCCTAAAAACCCCACAGATTGGGCAAAAGGAAAAAAGGGAAAATAAAAATCAGCTTCTAATTCTCTGTGGTGTCATATCGCTCAGCAAAGACAAAATCCAGATCCCCATCGTTTCTATATTCACTTTTTGTGTATTTTTTCCTGTGTATTTTTAATTTTTTTAAGTTGTCTGAGCAGCTGAGATAAATCTCCTGCCGATTTCTGAAATTAACCACTCAAATTTGCATCACTCCACAGGAATCAGCCCAAATCCACACCCGGCCAGGATGAAAGATCTCATTCTGCGTTTTGCTTTTGGCTGGCACTTTTTGGATAACACCAAAACAACAAAAATCAAATGTGAAAAAGAAATAAATGAATAAATAAATAGAGAAATAAATAAATTAAATATCCTGGAGGTTGAAGCCAGACAGAAATGCCTCTGCAGGACCTGATGGGGATGAAGCTCCGTCTGCTCGAGCACGGTGCTGCTCTCACTCACAGCTCCTCTGCTGAGCAAATTCCTCTGAAAAATCCTTTTTTTTGGTCTAAAATTCCCTTGAGCTTTGGTTTAGCCCTGGGCATGGAGAGGGGATGCTCTGAGCAGTGAAAATGCCTTGCAGCCATGTTTGTGCAGGAAGATTTTTGAGATATCATTATTGATATTCAGGATTATTGCTTTTATAATTCTCATTGCTGCAAACCAGACTGGGAACACACCCACAGATAACTAATCCATAAATATACATTCAGTTTGTCACCTGGCACTAAATATTCTTGTTTTTACATATGTGAATGTAGATATGAACTAAAGGCAAGTGGCACAAGTGGGAGCAGCCAGACCCAAAATTTGCTGGAACCACAGAAAATGGGGAATTTCTGTCCCTCTGCATGTGGCTGGGTTATATTTATTGTGTTTATTGCATTTATTGTATTTACTATTTGTTGTATTTATTATTTTATTGTGTTATTTGTGTTTATCTGTTTATTGCTACTTGTTGTATTTATTGTGGTAATTGTGTTCATTGTATTTATTGCTATTTGTTGTATTTATTGTATTTATTGCTATTTGTTGCATTTATTCTGTTAATTGTGTTCATTGTATTTATTGCAATTTTATTTATTTGCAATTCGTTGCAAAAAAATTTGCTATTTGGAGTATTAGTTCTATGTATTGTGTTTATGGTGTTTATTTTATTATATTTGGGGTCAGGTTTGTGGTACAAGGCGGGAATTCTGATCTGGTCAATCATGGGGTGGGGCTGCACTTCAGAGCCCCTTTTTTAGATTTTCTGCCATTTCTCACTCTGATTATTCCCTAAGCAGCATCTCCAGAACCAACACACTCAGGAGCAGGGCACAGCCCAAAGCCAGAGAGAACACCCCTGTTCCTGCCCCAAAAGCAGAAACACACCTGTCCTTGCCCTAAAAACAGAAAAACCCCTGTCCTGCCCCAAAAAAAGCAGAGAGAAACACTCCTGTACCTGCCCAAAAACAGAATAAATCCCCTTTCCCTGTCCCGGAAACGGAAAAAACCCTTTATTTCCTGCTCTGAAATAGAAACCCCCCTTTCTTGCCCCAAAAACAGAAACAACCCTGCCCCAAAAACCAGAGAGAAATACCCCTGTCCCTGCCCCAAAATCAGAAAACTCCCCTTTCTTTTCCCAAAGCCAACACCCCTTTTCCTGCCCCAAAAACAGAAACACTCCTTTCCTGCACCAAAACCAGAAACCCCACCTTTCCCTGCCCCCCCCAAAAATGAGAGAAACATCTCTTTTCCTGTCTCAAAGCCAGTGAGAAACCCCATTTCTCTGCTCCCAAAACAGAAACACTCCTTTCCTACCCCAAAACCAGAAAGAACTCCCCATTTCCTGCCCCAAAACAGACACACCTTTTCCTGCCCCAAAACCAGAATCACCCATTTCCCTGCCCCAAAAACAGAAAGAAACCCCCTTTTCCTGTCCCAAAGCCAGAGAAATCCCCCTTTCCTTCCCCAAAAACAGAAACATCCCTTTCTTCTCTCAAAGCCAGATCCCTTTCCTGCTCCAGAAACAGCACCCCAAAACCAGAAACCCTCCTTTCCCTGCCCCAAAGCAGAAATACCCCTTTCTCTGCCCCAAAGCCAGAGAAACCCCCATTTCCTGCCCCAAAAACAGAAACACTCCTTTCCTGCCCCCCAAAAAACAAACCCCTATTTCCCAGCCCCAAAACTGGAAACCCTCCTATCCCTGCCCCCAAAACAGAGAGAAACATCCCTTTTCCTGCCCCCAAAGCCAGTGAGAAACCCCCTTTTCCTATCCCAGAAACAGAAACACTTCTTTCCTACCCCAAAAACAGAAACACCCATTTCCCTGCCCCAAAAAAAGAGAAGCACCCCTGTCTCTGCCCCAAAACAGAAACACTTCTATCCCTGCCCCCTAAGTGAGAAAAACAGCCCTTCCTGCCCCAAATCCATTTCCCTGTCCCAAAAGAGAGAGAAACCCCCCTTCCCTGCCCCCAAACTAGAGGAACCCCCTGTCCCTGCCCCGAAAACAGAAACTCCCCTTTCCTGCCCCAAAGCCAGACAAAACGCCGCTTTCCTGCCCCAAAAACAACACCCCAAAATGAGAAACCCCCCCTTTCCTATCCCCAAACTAGAACTCCCCCTTTCCTGCTCCAAAGTGAGAGAAACACCCCTGTCCCTGCCCCAAATCCATTTCCCTTCCCCAAAACCAGAAACCCCGTCCCATACCCCAAAACCACAACGCCCCTTTCCTGCTCCCATCCCTCCCATGGGCCGTGTCTCACCAAGGCCACCACTGCTGCTACCCTGCTGTGTCCTGGGCCACCAGGGAGGGAAGGAGGGGAAGAGGAAGGAATGGGGAATGTTCTGGTGAGTCCAACTCATGGATTCATCCAGGGAACAACGACAGCTGTAGAAATCCCAAAAAGAAGGGAATTTTCGGCCTAGGAGACGTCATGGTGCAAGTGTGGGACTGGAATGGAGCTCCAGCATCATGAATTCATGGGTCATTCAGATTTAGGTTAAAAGTGTTGCTCAGCACAAGATGCTGCTCCTTTGATTCTCTCTGAGAGTCACCAGAACTAAAAAATAACAAATTCTTTATATATTTACAGATTGCAACAGGTAATTGCAATGCAGGCCCGAAACCCAATCAGTGATTTTATGGAATTTTCCCCCGTCCCAAAGCACAGTTTCAATCTTGTTCATCACCAAGATCTGCTTCACAAACAAACATCAACTCATTTTTGGAAAGAACATTTCCTGATGAAAAATGTGATCCAGCCCTGTGCTGGCCCTGCTGAGGTTCCTCAGATCCTGGGGACGTTTTATGGCAAACAGGGCCTGGAGGGGCTGGAGAGTGTCCAGGGCAGGGAATGGAGCTGGGAAGGGTCTGGAGCCCCAGGAGAGGCTGAGGGAGCTGGGCAGGGGCTCAGCCTGGAGCAAAGGAGGCTCAGGGGGCCCTTGTGGCTCTGCACAGCTCCTGCCAGGAGGGCACAGCCGGGGGGGTCGGGCTGTGCCCCAGGGAACAGGGACAGGAGCAGAGGGAACGGCCTCAGGCTGGGCCAGGGCAGCTCAGGGTGGGCACAGCAGGAATTTCCCCATGCAAAGGGGGCTCAGGCCTTGCCAGGGGCTGCCCAGGGAGCTTTGCAGTGCCCATCCCTGCAGGTGCCCCAGCAATTCCTGGAGGTGGCACTCAGAGCTCTGGGCTGGGGACAAGGTGGGATCAGCTGGGACTCGATGTCCTTGCAGCTCTTTTCCACCTCATCTCTGCATCCTGAACACCAGAATCCCAAAGGCTTTTCCCACAAGGGAATATCCATCCAATGCAAGCCCAGCAGCAGAGGTGTCCCTGCCCCAGCCCCTTCTGGCAGGGAACATTTCCTGCTCCCCACAGCTCCAAACCCCTCACACCAACAACAGAAAAGGAGCCCTGAACGCCCTTAAAATCCTATTTTTGCATACTGGGGGAAATTTCTGCATGGAAAGCATGCTCAGGCCTTGGCAGGGGCTGCCCAGGGGGGTTTGGAGTGCCCATCCCTGGAGGTGATCAAAAAACCCATGGATGTGGCACTTGGTGACATTGATCAGTGGTGACCATGGTGGAGCTGGGCTGGTGTTTCACTTATAGGTCCTAAAGGTCTTTTCCAATTTTTTTTTTCAATTGCAAGATTCCTTTTGTTTGAGGAGCTGACACACCCAGGAGCACTCTCATTCTCCCTCTGTGCAGCTCATGGCTCTGCCTAAAATTTGGATAAACGGAACCTGAAAGGAGATGTTCCCCAAATCAGAAATGCTTGGAAATGGCTCCATGTGTGGGTCCATGAAAGCAGAGAAATCAGGGTCTCTCTGGAGATGCAATGAACCTTCCTGGGACACCGGGTCTGGGCAAAGCTCCTTTAAAGGCTTGGGTGCTCAGGTTGGATTTCTGATCCAAATTTGAGCAGTCCTATAAGCCTTTAATGTTACTTAAGCATGACCTGCTCCTGTTTTAAAGGAACACAATCTACTGGCACCTCAGGCCTGCGTGTCCAAGGGATTCATGGAATCCCAAATTGGTTTGGGATGGAAGGGACCCAAAATCCCATCCAGTGCCACCCCTGCCATGGCAGGACACCTCCCACTGTGCCCGGTGCTCCAGCCTGGCCTTGGGCACTGCCAGGGCTCCAGGGACAGCCACAGCTGCTCTGGGCACCCTGGCACAGCCCAAACCTCTCTAACCAGGCCTTGCCAGGCTACAAACCCCCTGTGGCAAATGGCACTGGGGGCACCTGGAACCAGCCAGGAAATCATTCTTTCCTTCCTTTCTCCATTTGCTGCAATGGGTTTTGGTGCTGGTTTCCATCCTTGGTTCAGGAATGTGAATGCCAGAGTGGTTTGGGTGGGAAGGGATCTTCAATGGCAGCTGATTGCAGCCCAGGGACACCTGCCACTGTGCCAGGTGCTGCCAGCCCCAATGCCCAGCCTGGCCTTGGGCACTGCCAGGGCTCCAGGGGCAGCCACAGCTGCTCTGGCAATTCCAGCCCAGCCCCTGCCCACCCTGCCAGGGAGGAATTTCAGCTCCTCTAGAGCAGAGCTTTGACAAGTTTCCATCAGTTGCCTGTTTTAAATTTGCTTTTTCAGCCTTTCAGGCTTTGTCTTTGTTCCTTTGTTGCAGCAAAACCTCAATAGGAAACTTGGGTTGGCTTCTCTTCACCACTTGTTGCTTAATTTATCCTAAAAAACCACCTTTTTTGTCCCCCCTTCTTTGTGAAAACCCATTTCATCTTTCTTCAGAGGTAAATCTTGAACTTTTTTTAGCCAAAGCCTCTGCCAGCAAGACACACTTCAAGGTGTTGCTCAGGATAGTGATCTCAGGCAGAGCAGAGCCACAAATCTCAAATGCTTGAAAACATCAATTATTATTTTCCATCACGATTTTCCCCATCCACTGCCTTTGTTTGCTTCCTTCAGGGATGTCCAGGACTTGATGCTGATTTGTCCAAGTTTTTAAATCCTCCTGAGCCACCCCAAACCCTCCCCACGCATGGCACAAACAAACTGAAATCAAACACTGCCCAAAGAGAATTTCACTTTCTCCTCCACCATCCATCATCATCATTTCAGTTTCTCTTCCATCATTTTTAAAGGGTGCAGCTTTAAAACTCAGCTCTAAATCTAAGCGAGAGTTTCCCCCTCACAGATTTTTTGGAAGCTGATCCAAACCCCAGCCTGACTTGGCAACCTCAACTGATTCCCTTAAAAACTTAAAAGTAGAGCCCAGCATGGTCCCTGCACTGGGGGATTGGCAGCTCCCTCATCCGGAGTTTTGGGTGGAATTTAGCCTGGAATTCCCTCCCAATCCCCTCTCATCTCCTGCAGGGCCTTATCCCAGTTTTTGGGGGGAAATTCCACAGATTTGGGTTGGTGCTGAAAGCCCAGCATCCTTCCAGTGCCCGCCAGCGCCTTGGCTGCTTCTTGCTCCATCCCTGGTTAATTATTGCTGCATCTCTCACTACTTATTGCTCTGCCCCCCACTAATTATTGATTAATTTCTCCCCAAGCTGGGCTTTTGTTCAAACACTCCCCTCCTGATGGATGGCTGAGCAAAGGTGCCTCCTCTTTCCTCTCAACCTCGAGGAGCCCCGGAAATCGTGAATAAAACCAAGCCCTGGTGAAATTCAGAGGGGTTTTCCCTGCAGATCTCATGATTCTGTGCACAGTTATTACAACCTGAGGTGTTTTATGTCAGTTCTTGGCTCAGGTGATCCATAAAACACCAGAAGAACAAACAAAAGAGGGTTTGGGGGTTTTTTACAGCCCTGAAATCAAGGTTTTTATGGGGAGTTGCTTCCTTATAATGCTCCAAAAGAGGGATTTTGTGGTTCTACCTCAATGCCAGATTTATAAGGAATAATTTTATTTAGAAGTATGAGGTGAACATGGGTTGATGGTTGGACTTGAGGATCTTAGAAGTCTTTTCCAACTTCGGTATTTCTGGTTTTATCACCCTCAAAAAGTGTCTCCAGCAAGCTGAGCCCTTCAAAGGTTCACATTAAATATCAGAATTGGGATTTTTCATGGAGGATTGGAAGAAATTGCCCAGGGAAGTGGTGGAGCCTTCATTCTGGAAGCATTCAAGAAAGATCAGGATGTGACTCTTGGGAACCTGGTTTAGGGTGATTTTAGGGTGATTTTAGGGTGATATTAAGATGATTTTAGGGTGATTTTAGGATGATTTTAGGGTAATTTTAGGGTGATTTTAGGAATATTCTAGGGTGATTTTAGGGTGATTTTAGAGTGATTTTAGAGTGATATTCAGATTATTTTACGATGATTTTAGGATGATTTTAGGGTGATTTTAGGGTGATATTCAGATTATTTTAGGATGATTTTAGGGTGATTTTAGGGTGATATTCAGATTATTTTAGGATGATTTTAGGGTGATTTTAGGATTATTTTAGGGTGATTTTAGAGTGCTTGGGGTGGTGTTGGGGTTGGACATCAAGAACCCCCCACACCCGTGGCCTGGTTAGGTCAGGATTATCTCTGCACGCACCAGAGTTCATTTAATGGGAATGATCCTAAAAAGTCCTTCCCCTAAATTTGGAAAAGGCCTCTAAGATCCCCAAATCCACCCCCACATTTACCCTACACCACAAAAGAGAGGAGTTATTCCCTGTCATCCATCTGGCATTGAGGCAGAGCCTCAACACCCCTGGTTTGAAGCTGGACTGGAGGATCTGGGAGGTCTTGGATGGTTCTGTGATTTCCTGACCATGGCCTGTGGGAGAGACGTCCCTGCTGCTTTCCCTGAGCAATTCCTGGAAAAAAACCCACCAGCAATTCCTGGAGGGAATGATGAGGAAAAGCTGATTCAGAGAACAGCTGGATGATTTCATCCCGAGCATCCCAAACCTGCTCCCAGCTCCCAGCACCGCCCTGGAGATGTGGGAAAACAGAATTCCAAGTATTCCAAGGGTTCTGTGCACACAGGAGAGGCATCAATGTTCAAATTGAGATATTTTTTGCTGCCTCAGGGTTTGGCACCTCAGCACAGGAGCAGCAGTGTCAGAATCACAGGATTTTTACAATCCACAGACATTTTCTGCAAATGAGGTCATTTCCATGGCAGGGAGATGTTTGTTCCCAGAAAATGCCCCAAGCTGAGCCAGGGAGAAGGGAAGATTCCAGCCCTGACTTTGTTCCATCAGCTTGGGAGGGGAATCCTTCCCAATCCCGGTTGGGAAGGAGGATCCCTCACTTTTGGGTATGGAAAACTCATCCTGAACTTTGGATTCAGGCAGAGGCTCCTGCAGCAAAGCAAAATCCTAAAGCACCATCATTACATCAATAACTCATAATTTCCCTGGATTTAGGGAAATCCACCCAAAATGTTCCTGGGAAATGCAAACAGATCAAAGCAGCACCCACAGGAACCTCCACGGCACAAAACCCTGGAAGCCCCAAGACTTCACCAGGCTGGAATTTTGGAGGTTTTCCCACCAAATCCCCTTCACTCCATGAAGGTAACATCATGTAAAACCCCCATATCCTAGGATTTTTGTGTCACACACCCTGGTGGAGCCTTCTGTTCTGTAGGGCATAGATCCATCCAAAAAACTGTCTGGAATGGTCCCAAACACTCACCAAGGTCCCTCTGCTGCCACCCTGCAGGACCTTGATGTCACCTTTTTCCAGGAAAAGCCCGTGTTATTCCTGAGCCCCTAATTCCAGAGTTATTCCCACTCTGGCTGCAAAGAATTGACAGAATCACTGAATTGACAGAATTCCCAGAATCACTGGGTTGGAAGAGACCTCAAAGATCATCGAGTCCAACCCAGCCCCAACAGCTCAACTCAACCCTGGCACCCAGTGCCACATCCAGGCTTTGTTAAACACCCCAGGGATGGGGACTCCACCACCTCCCCGGGCAGAACATTCCAGAACTTTATCACCTTTCTGTAAAAATCCTTTTCCTGATATCCAGCCTGTATTTCCCTTGGTGCAGCTGGAGGCTGTGTGCTCTGGTTCTGTCAGTGCCTGCAGACAGAGCCCAGCCCCAGCTGAGCACAGGCACCTTTCAGGAGCTGTGAGAGTGATGGGGGCAGCCCTGAGCCTCCTTTTCTCCAGGCTGAGCACCCCCAGCTCCCTCAGGGGTTCCTCACAGGGTTTGTGTTCCCAGCCCCTCCAAGACTCCTCTGTCCCCCTCACTATGACCCCCCAGCCTCAGCACGGAGCTGATAACCACAACAAAGGGTTGGGCTGCCATAAAACCCAACTGAAACCCCAAAAACAAAGCAGCAGAAAGGTTCTGGGAGCGATCCATCACCAGCCCTGGGCAGCATCCACAAACAGCATGGAGAAAAACAACGGGATAAATCACAGGGATAAATCACAGCAGGGAATGTTATCTACAGGAACAGTGCACCTGCCCAGCCAGAGCCATTTCCTGCCTGCCACGGGATGAATTCTCTTGGAAAAGCCTCCCTGTTTCATGGGATAATCTTGTGACAGCACCTGGCACCTGCTTTGGGGCAGCTCTCACAGGTGGCTGTTTGGGAAAAGCCCAAATCTTTATTTTTGCATCTCACAAAGCTCCAGCTCTTCCCAGCTGTGCCTCCACAGGCACAAGGACACTGGGACAGGGAAGGGGTCCCAAAATCCAGTGATGCCACTGGGATGGACACAGGACACTGCTGTGACCCCTTGGGAGGGATGCTGGAGCAGCATCTCCTAAAAATGCCTTTTTTAGCTTTCCCTGCAATGGAAATTTCATTTGCAGCCAGCCAGGGCCTACCCAAGTCGTGTTACAGAATATTTTATGAAGTATTTTACAAAATATTTCACGTAACATTTTATGGAATATTTTATGGAATATTTTATGGAATATTTTACAGATTTTTGTACAGAATATTGGAAGGGTCCCACACGGATCATCAGCTCTCATGTGAACAGCTCGGGCAGAGATTAAATCCCCAATTTTGGCATTTCCAGCACTGAGATCTGCCCAACTGAGCTCAACCCAGGCCTTCAGCAGGACAATCCCAGCCTGGTGCATCCCATGCAGGGGGTGAAGCCCAGGTGCCACCTCAGCTGGAGCTTGTCCCCTCCCCTGCAGGAGCCAGGCCAGTAGTGACCCTGCAGGGCACAGACACAGCCCAGCAGGACCCTGACCTGGCAGCCTTTGACTTCCCTTAGAAACCCAAACCCACAGAAAAAACCAAACCCGCAAAAAACGCATCAAAAACCACCCAAGAGTGTCCAGGCTACAACCAGAAATGGGGAAGTTTCTAATGGAGAATTTGATATGAAATGGAAATTCAATAATTAAACTTCATTTCTCCCAGTGCCATTTAACCCCTTTTTGTTCTCCAGCCTACAGGAGGCAAATTTAACCAACTTCTCAAGGGCCCACTCGAAATTTTTGCAGAAAATCCCTCCCGTGCTCAGCTTCCCCGCCCTGCCAAAGCCAAACAAAGCTGCCCTTGTCACCTGCCCTCATCTCAGCACCCCCAGCTCCTGTTTCAGGAAGGACCCGGGGCAGAAGGAGTTGGTGACGTGGTGAGAACGGCGGGGCAGAGGAAGCCGTTCCTGCTATATTTAGAATTTTCTGCCGCCCCCGAGGGCGGCTGCTCTGCCCACGCCTTTCATCACGAGTGGGTGCTCGGCTAAATTTACCTCCTGGCAGAAGGGTTTGACTCGAGCTCGACACAGAAAACCCCACCAGGATGTGGTGAGCAGAGGGGAAGTTCACGAGGTGCAGGCGCTAACTGACATCATTTGGAGGCACAGCTGAAACTCAGATGATTTTTGGTTTTTTTTTTTTTTTTTTCTCTGTGCACAAGATAGTGATTTGAATAAAATGAAAATATGAAAAAAAAAGGAGAAAAAGGAAGAAAAGAGTGGCATTCTTCAGAAAACAAAGCACAGTGGCAGCTCTGGGGGAGCTGTGATGTTCATTGAGCAAAGAATTCCTTCTGCACAGCTCCAGTCCTTGTGCTGGAAGAGGAAAATCCCACTGGAAATCTCACTGAGCCCACCCTGACACGGAGCTGATGGGATGGCCCAGCCCAGCTGAGCCAGCCTGGTCACCCAGGGGACCCCAGAGTCCCATCCCATCCCCATGGCCAGGCTGGGGAACACCACAAAGACTTGGCTGGTCCCAAGGAGGGACACTGGGAGAGGCGCCTGTGCTGATGTCCCCAAGAGCTCTGAGGACAGCAGGATCTGCCTGGATGGGGTTTGTTTGAGCTCTCATTGAATCTCTGAGCTGAAGAGACCCCAAGGATGATCCAGTGCAGCCCCAGGCCCTGAACAGACCCCCACCAGCCCCACCCTGGCCATCCCTGCAGCGCTGCCCAAATTTGTCCCCCATCCTTCATCTCCCCCATCCCTCATGTAGGAGCATCGGGGGGAAGGACAGCTGGGATGGACGGAGACCAGAGATCTCTGCAGCCAGGGCTGGGAACTTGTGGGTTATTGCAAAGGGCCTGAGTGCAGGGCCCTGCTGGGAGCTGCCAAACACAGCTCAGAGCAGGATGAGAGAAGAGAGGGGGAGAGAGGCTGAGAGGGTGAGAGAGTAAAAGGGTACAAGAGTAAATGGGGTAAGAGAGTAAGAGGGTAAGAGAGCGAGATTCCCCTTACAATACAGCTTCTGTGCTGAATATTCTCATTCTCACTGACCAATCTAGTACAAGATACAAATCCTACAGCATTTCCATACAGCCTAGAAGAATCATTACATTCCCACACTGGGTTACATTTTAAACCCTAAAAACTCCTCTTTGGGCCCCTTCTGCCAAGCTGGCAGGGTCTGCTCTGAGCCTTGGGCCTGTCTGCAAGCAGAGGGGATTGTTTGATCCAAAGGGGATCACCTTCAGCTGGCCATGCCATTGTTTTCCAGTTGTTCAGTAACTGAGGGATCTCAAAGCTTGCTTTCATTTCAATCTCACTTAGAGTTTCCATATTCTCACAATCTTTTTGCCAGGCAATCATATTTATAAGGCTTTCCTGTTTCATCTCCCCCATCCCTCACTCTCACACAATCATGGAATGTGCTGAGCTGGAAGGGACCCACAGGGATGATCAATCCCAAAGCCAAACCCTGCCCAGAGCCCCCAGCAAGCCCAGCCTGGGCATCCCTGGAGCTCTGGCAGCCTCGGGGCCGTGCCCATTGTCTGGGCAGCCTGGGCAGTGCCAGCACCCTCTGGGGGAAGAGCCTTGCCCTGAGCTCCAGCCTGAGCTGCCCTGGCCCAGCCCCAGCCGTGCCCTGGCTGCTGTCCCTGTGCCAGAGCAGGGATGGGAGCTGCCCCTCGGGAGGAGCTGCAGATCCCTGAGCTCTGCCCTCAGTGTGCCCTGCTCCAGCTGCACACACCAAGAGCCCTCAGCTGCTCCTCCTGTGGCCCCTCCCTTCACCATCTCCTTGTCCCTCCTTTGGACTCTCCAAAATCTTTGAGGCACCCAAAACTGCCCCAGCACTGGAGTGAAGCTGCACCAGCCTCGAGCAGAGCAGACAATCCCTCCTCTCATTCCCTTTTCCCTGTTTTTTTTTCTCTTCCTTCCCCTTCTCTCAGTGACCCTTGGGCCTGCAGCTGATCTCCACGTGGAGCTGGAGGCTGCCAGGGCTGATTCCTGAATCCTTGAAGGAACCCAGAGCCACCCAGGCTGGATCTTCTGCTTGTTTTGTCCCACAATGTGAACCCAGAGCGGCGCCAAGAGCTGAACCTGAGGAAAAACTGCCTGAGGCCCTCCCGTGGAGAAACAGCAGCTCGTGAGTGACCCCACAGTCATTTGGGTGATGTACAAAATATCTGCCAGGGACAGAGAGGGGGAAAGTCTTGGGAGAGGGGAGAGCATTAGAAAATTCCAAATTTCAATATTTTCATACACAGCAGAGACTCCCAAGGGAAGAGCACCATGGTCCGTCCCCGAGTGGCTGGAGAAGGGATTAGCAATGAGGTGGATACAGAGGCTTGGCAGAGAAAGCGTTAATTAAAAACTGGCATGCATCCCCAGGGTAGTTTGGGGGATCCCACAAAAATAAAATAAATAAATAAATGAATGAATAATAAAATAAAATAAAAATCATTCTAATTCGTGTTCCTAATGTCTGAAATAATGCCAGGACAAGGGTGGATCCTGCAGGGCACTGAAGCTGCTGCTCTGCAGCCCCCAAAGGGCCAATGATAAAGGCAGGACTCAGAAATTCCCTTTAGGGCACCCCAAAAAGAAGCTGAAGTGACCCCCTGAGTGCTGTCATCACCCAGGAGAAATCACAAAATTATAACCTTGGTTTAATTTATAGCGTGTATTTCATGAGTTTATAATTCCAGCATTTTCTCATCCTAGTTTTCTGTCCCTGTATGGCCACAGAGAGAACAATTCCACTTGGAAAACCTGGCTGTGGTCAGCCCTCAACCAGCCAGAGAAAACTGTGCAGCCTCAGATACACAAAATTAAGAAGCCCTGGAAGTCGCAGAGCCTTGGCTTTGTTCATAATTTGATTAAAATCAATGAGATCAGCACAACTTGTTCATTCTCTGCTTTTGTTTTCATTTGATCTCAGCCTTCCTGGATCTCTCACGATTTCAGGAAGGGAGATCACAGATCAGAGATCACAAATCAGAGATCACAGATCACAGCTCTCAGGCTTTCCAGCCTCATTCCTACAAGGCCAGGGAGGCAATTCTGGAGAGGAAAAGCATCACTGGTGCTCCATGCCTCCTTGTCCTCAGTTCCATCCCCAAAACCACCACATTGACTGCTGGAACTGCCACCTGAGAGCTGATTCTCAGATTCCCCAGGTGCCTTCATCCCAGACAGGGAATTTACCAGTTCTTGGCTTCTTTTCCCTGCCTCTGTCAAGGTCAGGATTGAAAGCACTTGAGACATTTCACACTCAGGCTTAGATGTTTGTTATGTCTTATCTAAATTACAAGTGGTGAGTTCTACAGCATTCTGCTAACAACTTACAAAAGGAACAACTATCTCTTGTTACAAGGCCTTTTAAGGATAAACTGTCCAATTAAGAAATGACACCTAAATTATTTTCACTTTTAACCCAATAACCAACAACCCGTGCCTGCAATGGGGACTTTTTATCCAATTACACAAAACCACCCAAACCCATGGAGGAGGAGGAGGAGGAGGAGGAGGAGGAGGAGGAGGAGGAGAAGGAGGAGGAGGAGGAGGAGGAGGAGGAGGAGGAGGAGGAGGAGGAGGAGAAGGAGAAGGAGAAGGAGAAGGAGAAGGAGAAGGAGAAGGAGAAGGAGAAGGAGAAGGAGAAGGAGAAGGAGAAGGAGAAGGAGAAGGAGAAGGAGAAGGAGAAGGAGAAGGAGAAGGAGAAGGAGAAGGAGAAGGAGAAGGAGAAGGAGAAGAGAAGGAGAAGGAGAAGGAGAAGGAGCCAGCCTCCACCCCAAAACCTCCATCTTGCTCTATATCTATTACTATATTCTAAAACCCCAAACTCTGAGTTTCCCACCCTGTGATCTCACACACTTCTATCCAACCTCCACACCCACAATCCCAGCTCTGTCATTCCATTCTGGAAGCTTCTCCACGGCCTCAGGCCAAATACCGTATTTTCTTATGGGTCTGTGCCCATCATCACAGAAAGTTTAAAATTGTCAATCCAGGATTCCAACAGGAATTCTGCTCATTTTCCCCATTTTCCAAAGGCAGGGCCTTCCCCACATCCACGCCCTGCAAAGTGTCCCCAGCTTTTGTCCTTGACAAAATTCCATCCTGACATCCAATCCTGCCCTGCTGGCCCGGCACTTCCAGCCCTCCCCTTCCACCTCCTCCTTCTCCAGGGCACCAAACCCATCTCTGCTTTCAAGGCCACCCCCAAGCCGAGCTGTCACTGCTGGCTTTGCTGCTCCGAGGTCAAATCCCTGTCTTCAGGCGTGGATGTGAGGAAATCTCCACTGGTACCAAAAATCCCTGGATTTGTATCTTCTCCTGCTTGGTGAAATCTGAAATTCTCAAAGGTGGAGTTGAGGATGGGCCATGACTTCAAAATAGAGGGAAAAGAGATGGCACAGATGTGGTACCCTGTCAGTTGTGGATGAATAAAATATCTTTTTCAAAAGATATTTTGAAAATATCTTTTTTGGGGCAGGTTCAAAAACTCAGCTTTATCTCAGTATTAAGATTTAAAGAAATTCTCAGTACCCACTACCCTCTGGAGATATTTGAAGGAGGAAATTAGGAAGAACAACACGCAATTTCCAGTGGAAAGCTCTGCAAAGCCTCTAAAACTCTGCAAATCATAAATAAAATATCTTTTTCAATATATTTTTGTCCTGGCAGGTTCAAAAAGTCAACTCTATCTCAGTATTGAGATTTAAGGAAAGTCTCAGTACCCACTACCCTCTGGAGAGATTTGGAGGTGGAAATTAAGGAGAACAACGCCAAATTTCCAATGGAAAACTGTACAAAGCCTCTAAAACTCTGCAAATCATAAATAAAATATCTTTTTTCAATATATTTTGGTCCTGGGGAGGTTCAAAAACTCAGCTTTATTTCAGAATTAAGATTTAAGGAAATTCTCAGTACGCACCACCCTCTGGAGATACTTGAGCTGGAAATTAGGAAGAACAACAAATTTCCAGTGGAAAGTTCTGCAAAATCTCTAAAACTCTGCAAATCATCTTCTTCCAAGCAACACCTTTCCCTGTGAAGAAGGGACAGGAAAAAAAACATTTTCTGTCCTTCCATGAGGTCCTTGAAGCCTTTGGGAAGTGTCTGTGCTGTATTTTCCCCCTCTTTGCAAGGATGGGGACAGGGGATATTCCCTGCTCCTCATCTGCCTTGGGAGGAGAATTTCCACAGAGATAAAGAATCCAACCCAGGATTTTGAGGCCAAATCAGAAGCGAGCAGCGAAGTCATTTGAGCATTTCAGATTTACCCGCAAGGCATCAAACCCTTTGCATTTTAATTAGCAGCACTTCATCAAGCTTCACCTCAAGCCACCTGCAAATCCAAGGGCTGCAGGTGCAGAAATATTCCCTGAGGAGCAACCAGGAGGGCTGGGAGGGGCAGGAACAGAGATAAATCCTGGCATGTTAACAAAATTCTGGGCTGGCTGCAGGGGCTGGATTGGGATTCAGGGGTTGGATTGGGGTGGAGTGGATTGGGATGGAGGAGTTGGATTGGGATGCAGGGGCTGGATTGGGATGCAGGGGTTGGATTGGGTGCAGGGCCTGGATTGGGGTGCAGGGCCTGGATTGGGATGCAGGGTCTGATTGGGGTGGAGTGGATTGGGATGGAGGAGTTGGGATGGGATGGAGGGGCTGAATTGGGATGCAGGGCCTGGATTGAGATGCACTGGTTGGACAGGGATGCACTGGTTGGATTGGGATACAGGGGTGGATTGGGATGCAGGGGTGGGATTGGGGTGCAAGGGTTGGATTAGGATGCAGGGTTGGATTGGGATACAGGGGTTGGATTGGGATGCAGGGGTGGGATTGGGATACAGGGGTTGGATTGGATGCAGTGGATTGGAATGGAGGGGTTGGGATGAGAAGCAGGGGCTGATTGGGGTGCAGGGGCTGCATTGGGATGCACTGCTTGGATTGGGGTGCAGGAGTTGGGATGGATGCAGAGGCTGGATTGGGATGCACTGGTTGGACTGGGATGCAGAGGCTGGATTGGGATGCAGGGGTTGGATTGGGGTGCAGGGTCTGGATTGGGATGCAGGAGTTGGATTGGGATGTACTGGCTGAATTGGGTGGAGCAGTTGGGTTCAGTTGAAGGGCTGGATTGGGGTGCAGGGGCTGGATTGGGATGCAGTGGATTGGGATGGGATGGAGTGGATTGGGATGCACTGGTTAGATTGGGATGCAGGAGTTGGATGGGGATGCAGGGGTTGGATTGGAATGAAGGGGTTGGAATGGGATGCACTGGTTGGATTGGGATGCACTGGATGGATTGGGATGCAGGGGTTGGGTTGGGAATGCAGGGGTTGGATTGGAATGAAGGGGTTGGAATGGGATGCAGTGGATTGGGATGCACTGGTTGGATTGGGATGCAGGGGCTGGATTGGGATTCAGGGGTTGGATTGGGTTGGAGTGGATTGGGATGCACTGGTTGGATTGGGATGCACTGGTTGGATTGGGATGCAGGAGTTGGATTGGAATGAAGGGGTTGGACTGGGATGCAGGAGTTGGATGGGGATGCAGGAGTTGGATTGGAATTAAGGGGTTGGATTAGGATGCAGTGGGTTGGGATGCACTGGTTGGATTGGGATGCAGGGGCTGGGTTGGGATTATTAACACCAGGTACCAAAATATTTCATTACTGTTGTACAGTATTTCATTATTCCTTTCTTGAAGAAATTGGGGGGTTGGAATTTGGGACACCAAAACTTTGGAGGAGCTGCAGGGCTCAGAGGCGCCTGCTGGGATCATTCCAGCCCTGGAAAATTTGTGGGAATTGGGATGTAGTGGATTGGGATGCACAGGCTGGATTGGGATGCAGGGGTTGGATTGAGATGCAGGGGTTGGATTGGCATGCACTGGTTGGATTGGGATTCAGGGATTGGATTGGGATGCAGGGGTTGGATTGGGATTCAGGGATTGGATTGGGATGCATTCTTTGGATTTTTTGGCTCCCCTCAAAAGCTCCAGACTCGGAGCTTTCCAGCCAGCCAGGAAAAGCTCCAGGGCTGCATTGCTGCATTATCCCAAAAAAACAGGATACAGGTGGAAAGGAAGATTTCCAGGGCGTCCATTTGGCAGAGAAGCATCAGGCTCATCCAGCCTTTTTCCCATTTTCCTACAGTGCTAAATTGGAGTCCCAGCTCCCAGAAGGAGCAGACTGGGAAGGCTTGGAGCATTCTGCCTTCTAAATAAATACTGAGGTGTTTTATTTAATGGGATGGGATGGGATGGGATGGGATGGGATGGATGGGATGGGATGGGATGGGATGAATGGGATTTAAGGTCCTTTCCAAAACCAGCCCAAAAAAAGACACAAATCCTGATTTTCAGGAGCTAAAAACCACCAGAACTTGAAGCGAGAAAAGACTTTCATTCCACCTTGATCAGATTTTCATAACTCTCTGAGCCAAAATCTGCCTTTCTGCACCCAAAACAAGCCACAAAACTAGCCCCAAAAAGGCACAAATCCTGATTTTCCAAAAACCAAAAACCAGTAGCACTTGGAAGAAGAAAAGAGTTTCAATCTTTCCTGACCACATTTTTGTACCAGTGAAAATCTCTCTGATTCCAATTCTGCCTTTCTGCACCCAAACCAAGAAGCCACAAAACCAGCCCAAGAGTAAAGCCACAAATCCTCATTTCTAGAGGACAAAACCACCAGGATTTGAAAGGAGAAAATAATTTCAATCTTTCTTGAGAAGATTTTTTTAACTCCCTCAGCCAAATTCTGCCTTTCTGCACTCAAACCAAAGCACAAAACCAGCCCAAGAGTAAAGTCGCAAATCCTGATTTTTACAGGACAAAACCACCAGGGCTGGAAGGGAGGAAAGAGTTTCAGCCTTTCTTGAGCACAGTGAAAAATTCCCTTAGCCAAATTCTGCCTTTTCGCACCCAAACCAAGAAGTTACAAAACCTGTCGGAGAGTAAAGGCCCAAATTCTGATTTTTAGAGGACAAGAGCACCAGGATTTTTAGGGAGAAAAGAGTTTCAACCTTTCTTGAGCACATTTTCATACCAGTGGAGAATCTTCCTGATTCCAATTCTGCCTTTCTGCACCCAACCAAGAAGCCACAAAACCAGCCCAAGAGTAAAGCCACAAATCCTCATTTCTAGAGGACAAAACCACCAGGATTTTGAAAGGAGAAAATAATTTCAATCTTTCTTGAGAAGATTCTTTTAAGTCTCTCAGCCAAATTCTGCCTTTCTACACCCAAACCAAGCCACAAAACCTGCCCAAAAATCACAAATCCTGATTTTCAGGAACCAGAACCCAACAGGATTTGAAGGGAGGAGTTTCAACCTTTTCTTGAGCAGCATTTTGTAACTCTGAGCCAAATTCTGCCTTTCTGCACCCAAACCAAGGAGTTACAAAGTCTGTCTGAGACTCAAGGCTCAAATTCTGATTTTTAGAGGACAAAACCACTGGGATTTGAAAGGAGAAGAGTTTCAACGTTTCTTGAGCACATTTTTGTACCAGTGAAAAAATCTTTGAACCAAATTCTGCCTTTCTGCACCCAAACCAAAGCACACAACAAGCCCAAGACTAAAGCCACAAACCCTGATTTTTACAGGACAAAACCACCAGGATCTGAAAGGAGAAAAGAGTTTCAACCTTCCTTGAGCACATTTTTATAACAATGAAAAATTCTCTGAGCCAAATTCTGCCTTTCTGCACCCAAACCAAGCCACAAAACCAGCCCAAGAATAAAGCCACAAACCCTGATTTTTACGGGACAAAACCACGAACATTGGAAGGGAGGAGAGAGTTTCAAGGTTTCTTGAGCGCATTTTTGTATCAGTGAAAAATTCTCTGAGCCAAATTCTACCTTTCTGTACCCAAACCAAAAAGTCACAAAACCTGGTGGAGAGTAAAGGCCAAAATTCTGATTTTCAGGGGACAAAACCATCAGGATTTTTAGGGAGAAAAGAGTTTCAACGTTTCTTGAGCAGTATTTCGTAACTCTGAGCCAAATTCTGCCTTTCTCACCCAAAACAAAACACAAAACAAGAGTAAAGCCACAAACCCCAACTTTTTGGAGGACAAAAACACCAGGATTGGAAGGGAGGAAAGAGTTTCAACGTTTCTTGAGCACATTTTTGTATCAGTAAAAGATCTTGAGCCAAATTCTGCCTTTCTGCACCCAAACCAAAGCAGAAAACCAACCCAAGAGTAAAGCCACAAATCCTGATTTTCAGGAACCAAAAACCACCAGGATTTTTAAGGAGAAAAGAGTTTCAGTGTTTCTTGAGCTTATTTTTGTATCAGTGAAAAATCTCTGAGCCAAATTCTGCTTTTCTGCACCCCAAACCAAGCCACAAAACCAGCCCAAAAAAGACACAAACCCTGCTTTTCAGAAGCCAAAGCCCAGCATTTGAAGGTTCTGAGGGTTTGGGCCAAACCAGGGACCCCCAGCCCAGGGTGGCCTCAGCAGATCCATGGAGCTGTGGGAGCAAATCCCAATAAAAATCCCTGGAGGTGAATTTGTCACTCAAAGTCTACTGGAGATTCCCAGTATCTGTCAAATATCAAAGTGATTTTGATTTCCATAAAGTGATTTAAAGTAGATTTAAGGGTTCAGATCAGACCCAGCTCCTTCTCAAGCCTGTTCTCCACAGCAGGATAAGGAGAAGAGGGAAAATGAGGATGAGGAAATGTGGGAGAGCTGCTCCTGGAACAATCCCTGTCTCCCAGATAATGTCTTAGCTCCAAGGAAGCACTTTGGGCTATAAATAAAATGTAATGGGATCAACACAGGCAAAGCCAGATTTAAAAGTCAGAGCAGGTAGAGCACAATTCCCACAAGGCTGAGGAGGAACAAAAAAATCCATCACCCCAAAATCCACCAGCTGGGAACAGAAAAACACCATGGAAATGTAATTATTATTTACTGAAAGTGGTTTAGAGGACCTCAGGGGATGTGCAGCCCAAATGAATTCCCTGGAATTTTAAGCATCTATTTAGGCCTGGTTTTTGGTTTTTGTGAAAATTTTGTCCTGGTTCTGAAAGATTTTAATGTGTGGAGCAGGGAGCAAGGAGGGATCAGGGATTGTGGAAGAAAAGCAAACTGTTGTTCAAGGGACAAGTTCTTCACAGAGGGTCCAAAACTTGTCACAAACTCATGCTTAAAATAAATTAAAAATATGAAATATTGAATATCCTATCCCTGGAAGTGTCCAAGGCCAGGTTGGATGGGGCTTGGAGCAACCTGGGGTGGTGGAAAATGTCCATGGAAGGGGTGGGATGAAACAATGAAGATTTTTAAGTTTCTCCCAAACCAAACCATTCCATGATTCCATAAAGAAAAGAAATCAGCAGAAATATCCCCAGAGTCTGTTCCAGTAGGAGAAACGCCATTTAAAATTCCATTATTTTGTTAAACTCTGGATTAAAAGATGCATCACAAAGCACAGATAAAGTAAAGCATGGAAATAAAAGCCTAAATAAGAAATAAATCCCTCAATCATCAAAAATCACTTTCCAACAGCATTGGGAAAGGGCTAATTGGGAAAGGGTTAATTAGGAAAGGGTTAATCGGGGAAGGGTTAATTAAACCATGGGCGGGTCCAGCCTTTGACACCCCTACCCACACCAAGAACCAAAATATTTCATTATTAATACCAAATATCAAAATAGTTCATTATTACCACTTAGTATCAAAATATTTCATTATCAATGCCAAATATCAAAATATTTCATTATTAATACTGAGTATCAAAAGATTTCATTATTAACACCAAGTATCAAAGGATTTAATTTGTGACACCAAATATCAAAATATTTCATTATTACCACTTCAAAATATTTCATTATTAACACCGAGTATCAAAATATTTCATTATTAACACCAAGTATCATGAATAGTCAGTGTTAATAATGAAATATAAAATATTTAATATTAACAATGACTATCAAAATATTTCATTATTAACACCGAGTATCAAAAGATTTCATTATTATTTTACAATATTTCATTATTCCTTTCTTTAAGAAGTTTAGGGGTTGGAATTTGGGGCACCAAAGCTCTGGAGGGCCCTGCTGGGATCATTCCAAGCCTGGAAAATTCCTGGGAATTATTTTTGGGAGCTCAAAAATAAAAAAAAATTATTTTTGAGATCTCTCAGCCAGGGCTCTCCTCTCATCCAACCTGCCCAAGCAATTCCAACCCCCCCAGGTGTGTTCCCTGATTAGTGCCAAGCAGATAAGAGATAATTCCAATCAAGGAATTAGGATGGGATCCAAAATAGTCCCTCATTACCCAAAGTGCAGCGTGGGAGGGGTTTAGGGCAAAAGTCAGGGGAAAAAAAAAAATCCAAAATTCCTCCGTGAAACACAAAATTCAGGCGCAGGAATCTCTGGGAAAGTTCTCCTGAAGGGCAGCTCATTCCCACGTGGAGTTATGCAGGAAATCTCACCAGAAAACCAGGAGGAAATGGGTTTAAACCAGCAAAAATTGAATATTTCTTGGCAGGGTGGGCAGGGCCTGCTGGAGAGATCGGGATCAGAGGGAATTTGTAGGGAAAAAAGCAAAATGAAGAGCCAGGGATGTCCCCACCACGCCTGGAGAGGAAAATCCCCCAGGCAGCAGAATTTCCCCTGGAGAGGCTCCTCCAAGGGCTGCTCCCAGAAAAAATGGAATTTCTGGGAGAAAAATCCAAATTGATGAATTCCCATGGGGATATCCCAACCTCCAACACTCCCCTTTAACTTCATCCCTGGTTTTACTCCCATAAAACTCAGAGTAGAGTGGCAAAAAATGGGAAAACAAGGAGGTTTTCCTGCCCTAATTACAAAAAAAAAAATTGTAATTCTTTCCTTAAAAATTGTAATTTCTTTCTATTAAGAAATTGTAATTTATTCCCTAAGAGTAAAATATTGTAATTTTTTTCCCAAATTTGTAATTCATTCCCTTAAAATTGTAATTTCGTTCCAGCAAGAAATTGTAATTCTTTCCCTTAAGAGTAAAAAATTGTAATTTTTTCCCAAATTACAAAAAATTGTAATTCTTTCCAGTAAGAAATTGCCTTTCTTTCCAGAAAGAAATTGTAATTTTTTTTCCCTAAGAATAAAAAATTGTAATTCTTTCCTGAAAAACTGTCATTTCTTTCCAGTAAGAAACTGTCATTTCTTTCCAGTAGGAAATTGTAGTTTTTTCCCTAAGAGTAAAAAATTGTAATTCTTTCACAAATTACAAAAAAAAAAAAAAAAAAAAAAACAAAAAAACTTAATTCTTTCCTTTAAAATTCCAGTAAGAAATTGTAATTCTTTCCTAAGGAGTAAAAAATTGTAATTTTTTTTTTTTCCCCAAGAGTAAAAAATTGTAATTCTTTCCCAAATTACCAAAAATTGTCATTATTTCCTTAAAAATTGTAATTTCTTTACAGTAAGAAATTGTAAATTTTTTCTCTAAGAATAAAAAATTGTAATTCTTTCCCAAATTACAAAAATTTGTAATTCTTTCATAAAAATTGTCATTTTTTTTCCAGTAAGAAATTGTAATTTTTTTCCCTAAGAGTAAAATATTGAAATTTTTTCCCAAATTTGTAATTCTTTCCCTTAAAATTGTCATTTCTCTCCAGTAAGAAATTGTAGTTCTTTCCTTGAGAGTAAAAAATTGTAATTCTTTCCCATATTACAAAAAAAAACCCAAACTGAATTCTTTCCTTTTTACCAAAAATTGTCATTATTTCCTTAAAAATTATAATTTCTTTCCAGTAAGAAATTGTCATTTTTTCCCCCTAAGAGTCAAAAAATTGCATTTATTTCCCTAAGAGTAAAAATTTCTAATTCTTTCCTGAAAAACTGTCATTTCTTTCCAGTAGGAAATTGTCAATTCTTTTCAGTAGGAAATTATTATTTCTTTCCAGTAGGAAATTGTAGTTTTTTCCCTAAGAGTAAAAAATTGTAATTCTTTCCCAAATTACCAAAAATTGTCATTATTTCCTTAAAAATTATAATTTCTTTCCAGTAAGAAATTGTAGTGCTTTCCCTAAGAGTAAATATCGTAATTCTTTCCCAAATCACCAAAAATTGTCATTATTTCCTTAAAAATCATAATTTCTTTCCAGTAAGAAATTGTCATTTATTTCCCTAAGAGTAAAAATTTCTAATTCTTTCCTGAAAAACTGTCATTTCTTTCCAGTAAGAAATTGTCATTTCTTTCCAGTAGGAAATTGTAGTTTTTTCCTTAAGAGTAAAGAATTGTAATTCTTTCCCATATTACAAAAAAAAAAAAAAACCAAAACTAATTTTTCCTAAAAATTGTAATTCTTTCCCAAATCACCAAAAATTGTCATCATTTCCTTAAAAATTATAATTTCTTTCCGGTAAGAAATTGTAATTTTTTTCCCTAAGAGTAAATATTGTAATTCTTTCCCAAATCACCAGAAATTGTCATTATTTCCTTAAAAATTATCATTTCTTTCCAGTAAGAAATTGTCATTTTTTTCCCCTAAGAGTCAAAAAATTGCATTTATTTCCCAAAGAGTAAAAATTCCTAATTCTTTCCCTCTCCTAAGGGCGAGGGGGTGATTCTCCCGTGAATCCCATGGCGGCCCTGGCTCCGAGGGATGGTTTTTCCCTGCCCGGTTGGAGCGGCGCTGGGGAGCAGCTGGGGCTGGCAGATGGATGCCAGGGCCGTGCTGGGAGCGTCAGACGGGCACAGCAAAACCTCAGGCTCCAAACGCCCCGAGCTGGAGCCCTGCCCGAGCCCCGATGGGAAAAAACGCAGGGGAAAAAAACCACCAGCAGCACCTGGGTTATTGTCGGTTTCTGGGCTGTTTTATGGCCTGGAAAGGCTCGGGTTGGCCTTGGGCAGCCCGCGCTTCAAAGGACGAGAAGAGGCTTCAGGTTTTTCTCGGTCTCGGTGTTTATTAATTGTTTATCTAAAAGATTTTCTCTCAGCCCGACAGAGGTCTGCACAGCAGCCAGCCATGAGCACACTGAGAGCCCCCGGGGCGGTCACTTATCTTTATACCCAAAACTACATATACAATATTTACCTATTTCCCCCAATCCCTTTTACCCTTATTAACCAGTGCACTTTTAGTAATAACCAATCCCAAAGTGCCAACATCACCACAGAAGATGGAGGCCAAGAAGAAGAAGAAGGACAGGACATGCCCCAATTCCTCCATCTTACTTCTCTAGACCCCCCTGTACAGAAATCTTAAACCCTGTGTTTCACACTCTAATTAACTTATCCCTTCACCATTCACCCAGTGAAATCCTCCCATCCTCATACAGGTGTCATCTCCCATGTAGGATCAAAGTCCAGCCACCAGACACTTCTGGCAACATTCCAGGACCTCCGAGCCCCCCAAGGGTGGTCTCGGTCACTCTGCACATCAGTCCTGAGGTGCTGAGATCCCACAGGTTATGCACGGGGTGAGGAATTGGGAAAACGGCAAAAGAAACGAGGAAAAAAATTGGATATTCCTAAGGGTTTTTGGTTTAAAATGAGTTTGCATCCACAGAGTGGAAAATCCAGGGGAAAAATGACCCAAAAGTTGACGTTTCCGAGGGTTTCCTCTGTAAAAGAAGTTTGCATCCCTAGAGTGAAAAATCCAGGGAGCAGCCCCCAAAAATTATCAAAAAATGGACATTTCTAAGGGGTTTTGGTTGAAAAGGAGGAGTTTGCATCCATAAAGTGGGAAATCCGGGGATCACCCTTGAAAAATGACCTAAAAATGGACTTTTCTTAGAGTTTTCATTTCAAAAGGAGTTTGAATCCATAGAATGTGAAATATCCAGGGAGCAGTCCAAAAAATTATCCAAAAATGGACTTTTCCAAGGGTTTTCAGTTTAAAATGACTTTGCATTCATAGAGTGAGAAATCCAGGGCTCGCTCATGAAAAATGACCTAAAAATGACCAAGAAATGGACATTTCTAAGGGTTTTCAGTTTAAAACAACTTTGCATTCATAGAGTGGGAAATCCAGAGGCCATCCTTGGAAAAATGACCTAAAGATGACCAAAAATGGACTTTTCAAAGGGTTTTCTCTTTAAAAGGCATTTACATCCATAGAGTGGGAAATCCAGGGGAAAAAATGACGAGAAAATGGATATCTCAAAGGGTTTTCACTTTAAAAGAAGGAGTTTGCATGCATAGAGTGGGAAATCCAGGGACCAGTCCTGAAAAATGACCAAAAAATTACCTAAAAATGGACTTTTCCTAGACTTTTCCTAGACTTTTAGTTTTAAAAGGAGTTTGCATCCATAGAGTGAGAAATCCAGGGACCAAATGACCTAAAAATGGACATTTCTAAGGGTTTTCAGTTTAAAAGGGGAAGTTTGCATCCAGGTATTCCAAGATTGTGCTGGGCAGCCCTAATTCCTGATGGATCAGTAACAGCAGCAGCACCTGAGTTACACATGGGGTGAGAAATTGGGAAAAGGGCAAAAAAATAGGAGCAAAAAATTGGTATTTCTGAAGGGTTTCAGTTTAAATGGAATTTGCATCCATAGAGTGAGAAATCCAAGGGCCAGACCTGAAAAATGACCAGAAAATGATCAAAAAATGGACTTTTCTAAGGGTTTTATCTTTAAAAGGACTTTGCATCCATAGAGTGGGAAATCCAGGGGAAAATGACCAGAAATTGGACATTTTGCAGGGTTTTCAGTTTAGAAGAAGGAGTTTGCATCCATAGAGTGAGAAATCCAGAGGCCATCCTTGAAAAATGACCAAAAATGACCAAAAAATGGACATTTCAAATGAGTTTCAGTTTAAAAGAAGGAGTTTGCATCCATAGAGTGAGAAATCCAGGGATCACCCTTGAAAAATGACCTAAAAATTGACATTTCTAAGGGTTTTCATTTTAAAAGGAGTTTGCATACAGAGAGTGAGAAATCCAGAGATCAGCCCTGAAAAATTACCTAAAAACGACCAAAAAATTGACATTTCTAAGGGTTTTCATTTTAAAAGGAGTTTGCATACAGAGAGTGAGAAATCCAGAGACCAGCCCTGAAAAATGACCTAAAAATGACAAAAAAATTGACATTTCTAAGGGTTTTCAGTTTAAAAGGAAGAGTTTGCATCCAGGTATTTCAAGATTCTGCTGGACAGAATCCTGGTGGATAAATATCAGCAGCAGTGCCTGGGTTGGATGTGGGGTGAGGAATTGTGAAAACAGCAAAAAAAAGGAGGAAAAAATGGACATTTCTAAGGGTTTTCATCTTAAAAGGGGTTTTCACACAAAGAGTGAGAAATCCAGGGGCCATCCTTGAAAACTGACCTAAAAATGACCTAAAAATGACCAAAAAAAGGATATTTCTAAGGGGTTTTGGTTTAAAAGGAGTTTGCATCCATAGAGTGAGAAATCCAGGGACCAGCCCAAAAAAATGACCAAAAAATGGACATTTCTAAGGGTTTTCAGTTTAAAAGGAGGAGTTTGCATCCATAGAGTGAGAAATTCAGAGAACAGCCCTGAAAAATGACAAAAAAAAATTTACTTTTTAAAGGGTTTTTACATTTAAAAGTAGCAGATTGCTGTTCCAAGATGTTCCAGGACATCCCTAATTCAAAGTTTCAAGATTTGGAGTCCTCAAGAAAAACCTCTGGTAAAAAATTCCCTTTTCCAAGCATCCCAATTTTTCCCGAAACTCTGGATCCCCCCAAAATAGGACCCCAAGGAATGAATTATTCCAGGCTCATTCCACATCCCTGTGGAATATCCTTGTGCAGAGAATATGGAGACAGGGCTGGAAGAAACCTCTCCCAAATCCCTGGAAAACAACCCTAAAAGCACAAGTCCAACATCCCAAAAACCTCCTGGTTTTATCCAACTGCCCTTGGAATTTAACCAAATTTCTCCCCTCACATTCCTGCCTCGGTGGGAAGCAAAATAAATCAAGAAATACATCAAAACAGAATTATTTATTTTTCTATTATTCCGCTGTATTTGAACTTCACAGCTCAGCAGAGCTGGGAATGAATAAAAAAAAAAAGAAGGGGAAGCTCCATTTCAGTGGAAATCAATCAAACCCAAATCCTCCAGGCCAGATCCAAAGAAAACTTTGGGTTTTGAGCCATCCCAAAGTTCTCCAAACAAACAGAAAATTTTGGGATGAAATGGAGATGCCTCTTGGCCTGCTGGTTTAAAAATAGGGGGAAAAATCCCAAATAAAAACTTTCCTGCTCCTAAACCTCGGGATAAGTGTCTGGGAAGGGCTGCAGGGTCCTTTTCCCTGCTGGGCTTGGTGCCTTTTGGGGTGATGATGGATGGAAAATCCACATTTGCCCATGCTGGAAAGTGAGCTTCAAACTGAGACATTCATTAATGTCTTTTTCCCTACAAAATTTAGGGAGAAAAGGACACACATTTGGGATTAATTTGGAATCTTTAATGCCTTTTGGATTTTCTGTTTAATTTTTGGGTTTGGTTTCTGGAGTTTTTTGTTTGGTGTTTTTTTTTTGTTTTTTTTTTTTTGTTTGTTTTTTCTGGTTTGTTTTTGTTTTTTGTTTGTTTGTTTTGTTTTGTTTTTGGGGGGTTGGGGTTTTTTTTTTTTTGTTTGTTTGTTTGTTTGTTTGGGGTTTTTTTTGGTTTTTTTTTTTTTGTTCCTATCAAGGTTTTAAATTGGAATTCTCTGAAATCAGATTTTCCTTGTCCCCTTCTCCCCACTGCTGTTACCTGATCCTACTGGGAGTGCCAAGGGATGAAATCCCAATGGGGACAGGTGGGAGGAGCCTGGTTTTAGGAGGAATTTCCTCTCTTTTTTGTGTTTGTTCTGGGTTTGTTTTTTTTTTAATATTTCAAGGGTGAGAAATACCCCCTTGGAATTAGTGGATTGGAAAGAATTTTTCACTCTGTTTTTTCCCCAGTTGTTGCTGTAGAGATGGATATATAATATATATATATACATTGTGTAAAGATAATAATTTTTTTCTTAATCAGAAGTTGTTTTTAAGTTTTATTTGAAGTTAGTTGGAGAATTTATGGATGAAAGATTGATTGGAGCAGAAGGAGCAAGGGAGCGGGGAACATCCTCATCAGCTTTTCCTGGGCTTTGCACAACACAGGGAGACAGGGAATGTCCCAGTCAGAATTTCCTTCCTGTTTTCTCCTGTACAAAGAGGGATTTGTGGATGGATCTCAGAATGGGGCAGGCTGGAAGTGACCACAGGGGTCACCTGGATTGTTGGAAAAGACACCAAATTTAAAGTTTTTGTATAACTTTGAGCAGGGGTTTTGTTCACCTTGGGTTAAAGTTTCTTTTCAGGGACTGATTTACCACTTGAGGCCTGATTCAGCAAACTGGGGTAGCAGAGAAAATACCCGAAAGATAACAAGCATTAACGACCAGCATCAATGAGCACAAACGACCATCAATGAAAATTAATGATTGTTAATAACCATTAATGACAATTAATGATCATTAATGGCCATTAACGATCATTAATGACCATTAATGACCATTGATGACCATTAATGACCATCAGCTCCAAACACCAACCCAAGCATGGTCAGACACTCCTGCTCTGAGAAAAGAGAAATAAGAGAATGAAGAATTAGAACCTAATTAGCACCTAATTAGCACCGAAGGGATCAATAATCAATAGGAAACCAAATACTACAATGAATTTCTCCTTTAGTCCTGGCCTGTGTTCACCTTTGCCCAGGGAAAAGGAATTTTCTTCTCAAGGACTGTTCCACCACTTGAGGCCTGACGAGTTGAACATCTCAACAGACTGGGGTAGCACAAAAAATACCCGAAAGATAACAAGCATTAATGAGAATTAACCAGCATTAACAAGCACTAACAACAATTAATGGTCATTAACAGCCATTAGTGGCCATTAAAAACCATCAGCTCCAAATACCACCCCTGGCATGGTCAGACACTCCTGCTCTGGGAGACGAACAAGAAGAGAACCAAGAAAGAGAACCTAATTAACATCCATAAATTGGGATCAATAACGAAAAGGAAACCAAATATTGAGAACCGCATAACCTGGGACCAATGGCATTTCTCCTTTAGTCCTGGCCTGTGTCCACCTTTGCCCAGGGAAAAAGGAATTTTCTTTTCAGGGATTGTTCCACCAGTTCAGGCCTGGTGAGCTGAACATCTCAACAGACTGGGGGTAGCACAAAAAAACCCCAAAAGATAAGGAATATTAATGAGCATTAACAATCATTAATGACAATTAATGATTATTAACAACCATGGATGACCATTAACAACCATCAGTTGCAAACACCACCCCTGGCATGGTCAGACACTCCTGCTCTGAGAAACGAACAAGAAGAGAACCAAGAACAAGCACATAATTAACATCCATAAATTAGGATCGATTACCAAAAGGAAACCAAATTCTGAGAACTGCATAACTCAGGGCCAACGTCATTGAACCAATGAATTCCTCATTTAGTCCTGGCCTGTGTTCACCTTTGCCCAGGGAAAAAGGAATTTTCTTTTCAGGGATTGTTCCACCAGTTCAGGCCTGGTGAGCTGAACATCTCAACAGACTGGGGGTAGCACAGAAACTACCCAAAAGATAACGAGCATTAACAAGCATTAAGGAGCACTGATGACAATTATTTGTCATTACCAACCAATAATGACCATTAACAACCGTTGATGACCATTAACAACCATTGATGACCATTAACAACCATCAGATCCAAACACCACCCGCGGCATGGTCAGACACTCCTGCTTTGGGAAAGGAGAGATAAGAGGTTGAAGAATGAGGACCTAATTAACATCTATTAATTGGGATCAATAACCAATACTAAGAACTGCAAAACTCAGGACCAATGGCATTGAACCAATGAATTTCTCCTTTAGTCATGGCCTGTGTTCACCCTTGCAAAGGAATTGAAGTTTCTTCGTCACTCAAGGCCTGATGAGCTGAACATCTCAACAGAAAAGATAATGAGCATTAATGAGCACTAACGACAATTAATGGTTATTAACTGCCATTAGCGACCATTAACAACCATGGATTACCATTAATGACCAATAATAGCAATTAATGGGGATTAACAACCATAAGTGACCATTAATGACCATTGATGACCATTAACAAGCACTGATGACCATTAACAACCATCAGCTCCAAACTCCACCCCTGGCATGGTCAGACACTCCTGCTCTGGGAAAAGATCCATAACATAACCAGGAATGAAAAACCAATTAACATCCATAAATTGGGATTTATAATCAATACTAAGAGCTGCACAACTTGGGACAAACGGCATAGAACCAATGAATTTCTCTGTGTTTTGACTGGATAAAATACTGGATATCTAGAAGCCACTATGGTATCCATTTGAATTTCTTATGGTTTTAAATCTTTAAACTTAAATTATTTTCCACCATCCCCTCTCAGCAAACAGAGCCCTTTTTTAATAGATTTTTAAAGTTCAAATCAGGCTTTCCAAAGGAGGAAAGCAGATTTTACTTGAGGAACCCTGAGTCACAAGTTCTCTGGAAAAAATTCCTTATTTTTTCAGAAGGAGAAGCCAAAGAGAGCTGAGTGGGGTGTGAGCGCCCAGTCAAGCAGAACACAAACAAAGGGGAAAGGGAAAGGAAAAAAGGAAAAGGAAAACACAGGGCTGGCCCAGAGCTTGTGTCACACACAGGGAGAGCACATTCAGGCATCAGAATTCCCAGGAAATCATAACCATCCATCAGGAAACCCTCCTGGATTTCCTCTCCCAGACACAGGCTGAGATTTCAGCCTCCAGAGAAGCCTTTGAACAGCCCCAGGGGTGATGGGAGAGAAAAATCATCCTGAAAAGCAGCTGGGAAACAAAAATTAATCCCAAAAAACAGCCAGGAAACAAAAATCACCCCAAAAACCAGATGGGAAACAAAAATAATCCCAAAAACCAGCTGGTAAACGTGGCAGGGAAGGAGCCAATCGAGTTGGGGAGGACCTGATTCCCATGGGATAAACAGGAATATTAAAGGGTGCAGCCCAGGACCTTGCTCAGCCCTGGGGCATCCAGGAGGCAGCAGAAATGTTTGTCAGGCTTGGGGCAGCAGCAGAACCCACACAGTGCTCCAGAAAGGTGGGAAAGGAGCAAAATCCACATGGAAAAACATCAGGAAGAGGATTTGTGTTATCATTCCCTGTGGGATCAGGGGAGTTTTGCTCTGAGCAGCAGCACAAGGGACTGTGGTGCTTTGGGAACACCTCCAGGAGAGGCAAATCCCAGGTTGGGATTGGATAATTCAACACAGAATCGCAAATCCAGGCTGGAAGGGCTGGTTCCTGGCATCCCTCAGGAATTGCTATTTTGGGAGGGATAAAGGGGAGCCCATGAGCAGGAGCACAGGGGGCTGTGGTGCTTCAGGAGCACCTCCAGGAGGGCCAAAGCCCAGGCTGGGATTGGAGAATTCAATCCAGGATCCCAAATCCAAACTGGAAGGGGCAGGTCCTGGCATCCCTGAGGAATTGCTGTTTGGGGAAAGGACAAAGGGGAGCCCACGAGCAGCAGCAGAAGGGGCTGTGGTGATTTGGGAACACCTCCAGGAGAGGCAAATCCCAAATTCTGGATAATTCAATCCAGAATTCCAATCCAGAATCCCAAATCCAGGCTGGAAGGGGCAGGTCCTGGCATCCCTGAGGAATTGCTATTTTGGGAAGGACAAATGGGAGCCCACAAGCAGCAGCTGTGGTGCTCCAGGAGCACTTCCAGGAGGGGCAAATCCCAGATTCTGGGTAATTCAATCCAGAATTCCAATCCAAAATTCCAAATCCAGGCTGGAAGGGGCAAATCCTGGAATCCCTGAGGAACTGCTGTTTCAGGAAGGACAAAGGGGATCCCACAAGCAGCAGCACAAGGGGCTGTGTGCTTCAGGAGCACTTCCAGGAGGGACAAATCCCAGGCTGGGATTGGATAATTCAATGCAGGATCCCAAATCCAGAATCCCAAATCCAGGCTGGAAGGGCTGGCATCCCTGAGGATTTGGGAGGGACAAGGGGAGCCCATGAGCAGGAGCACAGAGGGCTGTGGTGCTTCAGGAGCACCTCCAGGAGGGCCAAAGCCCAGGCTGGGATTGGAGAATTCAATCCAGGATCCCAAATCCAAACTGGAAGGGGCAGGTCCTGGCATCCCTGAGGAATTGCTGTTTGGTGAAAGGACAAAGGGGAGCCCACGAGCAGCAGCAGAAGGGGCTGTGGTGCTTTGGGAACACCTCCAGGAGAGGCAAATCCCAAATTCTGGATAATTCAATCCAGAATGCAAATCCAAAATCCCAAATCCAGGCTGGAAGGGGCAGGTCCTGGCATCCCTGAGGAATTGCTATTTGGGGAAGGACAAAGGGGAGCCCACAAGCAGCAGCTGTGGTGCTCCAGGAGCACTTCCAGGAGGGGCAAATCCCAGATTCTGGGTAATTCAATCCAGAATTCCAATCCAAAATTCCAAATCCAGGCTGGAAGGGGCAAATCCTGGAATCCCTGAGGAACTGCTGTTTCAGGAAGGACAAAGGGGATCCCACAAGCAGCAGCACAAGGGGCTGTGTGCTTCAGGAGCACTTCCAGGAAGGGCAAATCCCAGGCTGGGGTTGGATAATTCAATCCAGGATCCCAAATCCAGGCTGGAAGGGTGGGTTCTTTGCATCTCTGAGGAATTGCTATTTGGGGAAGGACAAAGGGGAGCCCACAGGCAGCAGCTGTGGTGCTTCAGGAGCACCTCTAGGAGGGCCAGATCCCAGGTTCTGGAGAATTCAATCCAGAATCCCAATCCAGAATCCCAAATCTGAACTGGAAGGGGCAAATCTGGGCATCCCTCAGGAACTGTTTCAGGAAGGACAAAGGGGAGCCCACGAGCAGCAGCACAAGGGGCTGTGATGCTTTGGGAACACCTCCAGGAGGGCCAAATCCCAGACTGGGATTGGATAATTCAATCCAGGATCCCAAATCCAGAATCCCAAATCCAGGCTGGAAGGGGCAGGTCCTTGCATCTCTCAGGAATTGCTCTTTTGGGAAGGACAAATGGAAGCCCACAAGCAGCAGCTGTGGTGCCTCAGGAGCACTTCTAGGACAAACAAATCCCACTTTGGGACTGGATAATTCAGTCCAGAATCCCAAATCCAGGCTGGAAGAGCTGGTTCCTGGCATCCCTGAGGAAGAGCTATTTCAGGAAGGACAAAGGGGAGCAGATGGGCAGCAGCAACAGCCAGGCCTGGGGAGAGCAGCTCTGAGGAGGCCATCTGTGCTCCAGCATCCCAAAAAACCCTCCCAGCCCTCCTGACGCCTTGGGAGGAGCACAGGAAAGGCAGGAGAGGGAGGCTCCGGCCACAGGGTCCAATGGAAATGGATCTCTGAGGAAAAGAGGGATTTTCTGCTGAAGAAAAACTGTTCTGGTCTGTGACTGTGCTCAGAGGGGTTCTTGGATGAGGGAAGAGACGATCTGATTCCGTGTTTCAGAAGGCTGATTTATTATTTTATGATATATATTACATTAAAACTATACTAAAAGAATAGAAGAAAATATTTCATCAGAAGGGTGGCTAAGAATAGAATAGGAAAGAATGATAACAAAGGTTTGTGGCTCTGACTCTCTGGGCTGTGATTGGCCATTAATCACAAACATCCAACATGGGCCAATCCCAGATGCACCTGTTGCATTCCACAGCAGCGATAATCATTGATTACATTTTGTTCCTGAGGCTTCTCAGCTTCTCAGGAGGAAAAATCCTAAGGAAAGGATTTTCCATAAAAGTTGTCTGCGACACAGGTCAGTCCCACCTCAGCAGTGCTTGGGATGGGAGCAGGGATGGGAGGAAAACTGGGAGCAGTGAGGAGGCTCTGGGGTTTGATTGGGACAGGCCAACCAAGACATTCCTGATGGTGTTTGCAGGGTTAATTAACAAAAATCAGAGATTACAGGAGAGGAACACATTCCCAGCAGGGCAGGGGTTTTCCAGCTAGGAAGAACATTTAGTGGGAAGAGATGGATGTGACACAAGGAGATTGGGATCTGCAGGGCTCTGAGGACACCACAACCCCACACACAGGGAGGTCAGCCCTGGCAGATGAGTCTGAGGCTGCAGAGAGCCCCGAGCAATCCCACAAATTCCAGCATTCCCACAATTCCCAGCATTGCCTGCATTCCTTTCACACCTTCCTGAGGTATTTCTGCCCTGGAAAAATTCACTGGGAGCCAAATCCCAACAAACCTGGCCATGAGTGCTTGGAGCACCTCCCTTGGAGGGAGGAAGAGTTCCTCTTTCTCAGGGATCCAAGGAAATTCCTTCAGGAATGCCCAGGAAATGCCAACAAAAGTGAGATTTCAGTGATTGGAGACCTTCCATTGGAAGGAGGAAGAGCTCCTCTTCCTCAGGGATCCAGGGAAATTCCCTTCAAGGAATGCCCAGGAAATGCCTCCAAAATGGGATTTCAGTGGTTGAAGCCCTACCCTTGTAGGGCTTCTTCCAGTTCCAGCTGGAGCTCCTGCAATTCCAGGTGGAATTCCTGCAGTTCCAGGTGGAATTCCTAACAATTCCAGGTGGAATTCCTGCAATTCCAGGTGGAATTCCTGCAGTTCCAGGTGGAATTCCTGCAGTTCCAGGTGGAATTCCTACAATTCCAGGTGGAATTCCTGCAATTCCAGGTGGAATTCCTGCAGTTTCAGGTGGAATTCCTACAATTCCAGGTGGAATTCCTGCAGTTCCAGGTGGAATTCCTGCAAGTCCAGGTGGAATTCCTACAATTCCAGGTGGAATTCCTGCAGTTCCAGGTGGAAATCCTGCAAGTCCAGGTGGAATTCCTGCAATTGCAGGTGGAATTCCTGCAGTCCCAGCTGGAATTCCTGCAACTCCAGGTGGAATCCAGCTTCCCAGGGAAGCTCAGCCCTGCCCTTCAGGAGTGCCCAAGGGATGCTCCCAAAATTGGGATTTCAGTGCTTGACCCCCACACAGGTCTCTTCATTTCCCCTGGCACACCTGGAGAAGGAGGTCTGGGATGTTCCTGAGGATGAGAAGGAATTTCTGGGCCACCCACAGGGATGAAAGGCAAAGACTTCTGAAAATAATCACGGATTGAACAACAAATATTTTCATCTGTGAATCAGCAGCGTGTGCGTGTTGGGAAATTGGGGAAAAAGCAGCAGAGATCCTGGTGGAGGAGAAATTCTGGAGTCTGACCCATTCCCCTCCTGTGATTACAGATGAACTCAATTAACTGAACCTAAAAAAGCCAATTTAAGCTCCTCTTAGATATAAAAAAAAATAGAGAATTCCTCTGATAGAGAACCTGGAAATATTGACAGAAAAGCAAAATATGTGGTTGCAACTAATTTAGATATTGAACAACCCACTGAGTTCACATCTCCTGGCTTCCCACAGAAATGGGAGAAAAGGAATGGGACAGGTTGTGGTGATTTCCTTGTGTGACCAGGGAACTTCTTCATCCATGGGGAAAATCTGCCCTTTGTTAATATCTGGGAAATTTTTCCTTGTTTGCTCCTGTTTGGATGTGGAATTCTGATTGCTCCAGGAATTTGGAGAGCAGCAGGTGGGCTTTGCTGCTTTCTCTTTGGGGTGGATTTTCTTGACCCCAAATACCTCAGACCCAAAGTTGTCCCTGTTCCCAGGTGGAGAGAAGGAGAGGGATCCATTCCCGCTGGGATGGCTGTGGGGACAGATGGGCTGGGTCACCCTCCAGCAGCTCCTCATTTCCTGGGAGGCCTGGGCAGGTGCCCAACCTTCAGACCATGAAATGAGGGGAAATTAATTCCTTTCTCATGTGGAAAAAGACCCAAACCCCAAAGGTGAAGATGTCTAAACTTTAAACTGTTAAACCCTGCAGATTTCCCCTCTCCAAGGCATCGCGTGTTTTCCAGCACCTTTTTCTTTGGGAAGGTTTTATCAGGGAGGCAGAGGATGGAGGTTCATGCTCCTCATTCCCAAAATCCAGGCTGCTTTTGGGACACCACAATCCCTGCTTTTCCTTTCTCCCTCTGCTTTATCTTTCATGTGGATTTGCAGGAGTTCCAGGAGCAGAGGGGAAACCCTTGGGATTATTGGAATTGTCACCTTTGCTCTACTAACCCTGACAATTAAAACCATTGCTAACCCACTTTTCTGGCATTTTCCTAGGACAAAACATACCAAAAAAGCACTTTTCCCACCTGGAAGAGCATCCAACCTTCCCACATTTACATTTCAGGAACCTGGGGCAGAGGAGAAAACCTTAGGATTATTGGAATCGCCTCCTTTGCTCTCCCAATGTCTATCCTGATAACAAAAGACATCTCTAAGCCACTCCTAGAAAATGTCTAAGCCATTCCTAGGAAAAAAATGTACCAAAAATGTCTTTTTTCCCACCTGAAGGAGCATCCTACCTTCCCACATTTACATTTCAAGTACCTGGAGCAGAGGAGAAAACCTTGGGATTATTGGGATTCCCTCTGTTGCTCTACCTAACTCTGACAATTAAGATCATCTTTAAGCCACTTATCCAACATATTACTAGGAAAATCTCCTTTTTCCCACCTGGAAGTGCAGCAACCCAAGAGATACTGCAAAGCCCTTGCCAATATTCTGGAAAAACGGGAACAGTTTGGGGCAAGGAACACCCAGCCCCTTCCCCATCCCATTGAAACCTGGAATTTTGCTTTATACATTTCTTTATACTTTATACACTTTTTATACTTTATATTCTTCTTTTTCTCACAGACTGAAGGAACATCTCCCTAAAGACTTCCCAAGCCACCTGAGAGCGTTTGGGAACGCTCCTGCTCCATGTCCTGCTGCTGCTCCCACTGTCACCTTTCCTGGTGACAATGACACCAAGCCGCCACCACCCAGCACCACAGGAGCGCCCCCACATTCCCTGCTCCCTGTGCACACCCCCTGGAATGTTTGGTCCCCAAAAGAGGAAGGGACGGCTGAGGTCATTCCCAAACCCAAACACGCCAAGGAAGGGGAAAGCCAAACTATTCCTCAGATGGAAATTTTCGTTTCTCTGCTGGTTTGTTTTTTTTCAAGTCTCCACATTGGACCTGTGGAGGGTTTTTTGCAGTTTCTGAGGGTTTGTTCAACAAGGAAAAATTATCTTCCCTAAGGCCTGGCTTGTTCCAGAGAATGTGGGAAAGCACTTCCTTGGAGAGCAGCGCTTTGTGCAGGGAAATTAAATTGGAGCAGGCGCTAAATCCTGCAGAGTCTCACCAGCGTTTGTTGCGTCTTTTCCTGCAAAATTTTCCTTCCCAGTGTCCCTGACCAGGAATTCTCAGCTCCTGGGGTAGAGGGGAGCTCGAGGAGCTGGAATTTCCTGTATCCCCATCCCCAGGAGAGCACAAATCTCCAAGGACATCGATTCCCAGCGGCTCTGGCCATCGCGAAAAGCTGGAATTGCTCTGCAGCCCAAACTGGGAGGAACTGGGAACAATGGAAGGCACTGGGAGCCTGGAGCACGCGTGGGATGTGGGGTGGGAAGGGGAGGTGAGGGTTGTGCCTTCTGTGCAGCTCCAGGAATTCCTGATCCCACGGGTTTTGCATTTGATTTTCCTCACGGTTTAAGGTGGCTCGGGGTGAACAGCGGAATTCAGAATTCCACCTAAAATCAATCAGGAAGTGAAATAAATGGTCCTGGTGGAGGGGATGACCAGAAGTGGGGAAGGGGACGTGAAATCAGCCTGGCAGACACAGGGAGAGAGCACAGGACAATTCCTGCTGCCTTTTCTGTTTGGATTTTAATTCACAGATCAGGAATAAACGGCGCTGCCTTTCCAAACACCATTGAGTCAAAAATGGTGTTTACATTACTTACACTCCCTCATCACTCCACAGCTCCTGAAAGGTGCCTGTGTGTCACAGACATCTTTTATGGAAAACCCTGTCCTTAGGATTTTTTTTCCTGAGAAGCTGGGAGGCCTCAGGAACAAAATGCAAACAATGATTATCTGCTGCTGTGGAATGCAACAGGTGCAGCTGTGATTGGTCTCATGTGGTTGTTTGTAATTAATGGCCAATCACAGTCAGCTGGCTTGGACTCTGTCCAAGACAGAGCTTTTGTTATCATTCTTTGCTATTCTATTCGTAGCCAGCCTTCTGATGAAATCCTTTCTTCTATTTCTTTTAGTATAGCTTTAATGTAATATATATCATAAAATAATAAATCAGCCTTCTGAAACATGGAGTCAGATCCTCGTCTCTTCCCTCATCAAGAACCCCTGTGAAACACGGTCACACCTGTGCTCAGCTGGGGCTGGGCTCTGTCTGCAGGCACTGACAGAACCAGAGCACACAGCCTCGAGCTGCCCCAAGGGAAATACAGGTTGGGATATCAGGAAAAGGATTTTTACAGAAAGGTCTGGAATGTTCTGCCCGGGGAGGTGGTGGAGTCCCCATCCCTGGGGTGTTTAACAAAGCCTGGATGTGGCACTGGGGGCCAGGGTTGAGTTGAGGGGTTGGGGCTGGGTTGGACTCGATGAGCTTGAAGGTCTCTTCCAACCCAGTGATTCTGGGAATTCTGGGAATCAGGAGCTTCCAGGAGCACAATCAAATTATAAAATCCAGCATCATGAACAGTCTGAAATTGCCTTTAAATTCCTGCTTAGACTCTCCATAGGGAAATAGCGACTTTTATTGGACTTCCATGGCACAATTCCAGCCGTGTTTCAGAATCTTCTGAAGCACTGTGGGAATTGTGGGTTGGGTGGGGCTCACAGAAACCTGGTGGTTTCTCCATCCATTTCCACCTGCCTGGTGGAACTGTCCCTGCCTGTGGCAGGGGGTTGGACATCATCAGGGATGAGCTTTGAGGCCCTTTCCAACCCCAAACCATCCCAGCATGGTGGGAATTGTGCCATGAGGAGGCACCAGGTGTGGATGGACAACGTTCCCTCACCCTCTCCACGTTCCAACCCCATCTTCCAGCAGGAGCAGAACCATTTGGGATTTTGATTAAATCCCATCCCTCAGCGTGAGCCGAGATCTCCCCTGACCCCGTCTGGGGAGGAAGGGGAGCAGACCCTCCCACAGAAATCCTTGGAATGGGAATTTTCCCCTGAGGAGCTGCTGAGGAGCCGGGGGGAACTGCGAGGTTTCCATTCCAGCCAGAAAACAGCAATTAAAGCCTGAGCCCACAATTACAGCAGGGCTGTTTACAGCCACTCCAGCCACAATTACCCAGCCTCAAACCCCTTCCAAAACATCCCCTTTTCCCAGGAAAATAACCCAGGCACGTTCTGTTGCTATCCCAGGTTGGTTATTAAAGGCCTTGCTCAATATTTAGTCCTGGCTCTATTGCGTGAGCTGTCCTGGGTTAATTTTCCCTTTTCCTGGGTATTTTTGGGATGTTTGGGATTTTTGGGGGGTTTTGTTACGGTGCTGCCTACCTGGATTGTGGTAAAGAGCTGTGAGAAGTTAACGAACCCAAAATACTTGAGAAACAAATGAAAATATATCCCAAATTAATCCCAATCACAGTAAGGAGCTGTGAGGAATGAATGAACCTGAAATACTTGAAAAAAATATGAAAAAATATCTGAAATTAATCCAAATTGCAGTGAGGAGCTGTGAGGAATGAATGAACCTGAAATACTTGGGAAAAATATTTTAAAAAAAAGAAAAAATTTGAAAAAATATCTGAAATTAATCCAAATTGCAGTGAGGAGCTGTGAGGAACGAATGAACCTGAAATACTTTAGAAAAATATGAACTATGAAAAATGCAGTGTAAAACCTACAAAGAATAATTTTAAATAATTTCCTTTAAAGCATTTACAACCTGGTGTAGCAAAAGCTGATAGACCAAGAAACACTTATAGTGTATTGTAACTAAGAAATAATTAACTTCTGGTTGTAATAATGTGAATTATATCATCTGTATTGTCTCACCCCTTCACATAAAACTGAAAATAATATAAAAGTTTTTATAACACATCTCAGTTATCCCATCTCTGGGTCAGAAAAGGGCTTAATCCAACAAGGAACCTCCCAGGACAACCCAAAGGACAGAGAAAAATGATCTGGGAATAAAAGGAACTCGGCAGCATCACCAGCTTGGGTAAAACCATTTATTTTAGTGGCCTGAAATCAAATTTTGCCCCTCCTGTGGGAACCCACAGAGCCCAGAGCAGCTGTTGGGAGGAGGAGGAGGGAAGTATTTTTGGCTCAAATCTGTTTTTTTTTCCCCCAAAAAATTCAGCCAGAAAAAGTGTTTGAGGCATCAGGGAGTTCTGTCCCA